>NC_053142.1:18058753-18343415 GCF_016808335.1 Panicum virgatum | reverse complement strand
CAGAGCACAAACAGTAATAAATTTAGAAAAAATACCCTAAACAGAAAATGAAAATATTAAGCTATCCTGAAAATCATACCAAAATATAGCTAATTATCACACAATTCATCATTCAGATAACACCTAGAACAAGATTGAATTACACAGGATAAAATAGCAAAACAGAAGCTCAAAATTTAACAGTAACCTAAACAGGGATGAGTTAGCTAGTGAATTTTCATAATTTTATCTACACTGAATCAATTCTGAGAAAATAAACAAAACAGACATCAGATTAGCAAGATTCATTTTTAGCTCCTGTTCTAATAACGGGGGCTCAAACTTTTTACAAGCTAAACTATTCAAAGATCACAAGAAATATTTTCATGATTTATCATCAGCATAAACTATTTCAATAAGTCTACTAATATGATTAATCAAAAATAGCTACACAAGAGAACTGAGCACGAAATTTTTATAGAAATACTAGTGTTACAAGAAAATCTACCATAAAAACACTGCAAGACATGACTTCAATCATCAGTTAAGAAAAGATAAAACAACTAGTATATTTACCTAGTGACACAAAACAACTTACAGAAAAAACTTGCAACAAACATACTCCATATTTTGATTCTACTGCAAAGAGCTACTCTCAAGGATTCCAAAACATCAAAGTTTATCTTTTCTGAAATTCCTAATTTCTATGGAATTTCAAAGTTCACTGCAAAAATTACAAAGGAGTCCCTGAAGATACTATCATATGAGTCTACGGCTATTCAAATAACCCCTGGGGTTTGTATCTTCTCAACTTGAGTCCCTGGGCCGGGTCAGAGGGGGGCGGGGGACCGGCCGTTTCCCGGCGAGGGGATCACCGGTGGCGAGGGTGGAGGGGTCTGGGAGCTTCACGGTTCAAGGCGCACCTCAGGGTGGTCTTGGGGTGCGGGGAGGGGCTCGGAGCGGCAGCTCGACGGAGCAGGGCGGCGGCGGTGAAGGTCTAATGGCGGCGGGGTGACTCCGTGAGGGTTGGGCGATGAGAAGTGGTCGACTAGCTGCGCGAGGGCGAGGCGAATCTAGTGGCGGGGTCAGCGCGGGCGGAGGAGGGCGAGCTACGAGTTCCACTGTGGGCAGGCGGTGGCGGAGCTCGGGCTACGACGGCAAGGAGCTCCGGTGAGTTCTGAGTGAGACAGTTGCCCGTGAGCTGTGTGGGGATGAGGCGAGCGATTGACGGGGTCAATTGAGGGCGGGGAAGTGCGGTGGTGTGGGCTCGACGGTGGCTTGAGCTCGCCGGCGTTCTGCGTGGCGGCGGCGCGTTCTGTGGTGTGGGAGCAAGGAGCAAGCGAAAAGGCGAACGTAATGGAAAGCTGGGGTATTTGTAGTGCCCATGCGCGTGCTAGGGGAGGGCGGTGGCCTCTGCCTTGGCCGGGCCACGGCGACGGCGAGGTGGCGACCGGCAGCTGCTCTGGGCGGCGTGGCACTACACGGGAGGCTCCAGCACGGGGCAAAGGGCGGTGGAGGAGGAGCAGCGCGACGCGTGGGCGCCAGTGCGAAGCAAGAGGGGCCGGGCTGGCTCTCCACTGTGCCGGCGACGGCACTGCACAGCGGCGGCGCTGAAAACAGAGGATGCAGGCTGGAGGAAGGGGATAAGGATCTAAACGCAATTTCTGAAATTTCAAGGGACCAAACTGTAAAGTAGAGATAACTTTTAAAATAGGGCTCAATGAAAAAGTGCCCAACATGAAAGTTGTTCAACTTTTCAATATCTACAACTTTGATGTTGTGTAAAAATTTATTTGATCAAAGATTCAAGAGCTAATTTTGAAAACATAAGAGGGATTTTGAATTCTAGGAATTTTGTCTTTTTCAAAGCAATTTCACTTCAAAGTTAGGCTGAATAGAAAATATTCCTGCCATGTAATGATTACACACCACATTTTGCAAAAACACCCTCCACAAAAGCTATAATTTCACAACCTATTCAAATATAACTGCAGAAAGGACCTTGCATAAAATCATAATTACACATATAACCTTTATATTTACAAAAAGATCCTTTTCAAGCAATTCAAGCATATGATGCACACAATAGATACACAACTACTGTGCAGACACCTAGGGTGTTACAATTCTGCTTCGAGTTTTGACCTTGGTCAGGCTTCTGATTTTGGGACAAGCCCTGGCGAAGTGCGCAAAACTTCGCAAATGAAGCAACGGTTGTCGCCATTCGCACAATTGGGTTGTTGATTATTTGGCCTTGGCCCAAACTGTTGTTGTTGATTATTTGGCCGTGGCCCAGATTGTTGTTGTTGAGACATAAGAGGTCTAGCTGCTCCTTGCTGCTGGGGTGGCCTAAAAACCCATCTGCCTGATGGCGAATTCCTTTGTGGGGCCCTGGGATCTGTGTTCTACACCAGACGATATCTCGGTGGCTGCGCACCCAAGGGTCCAGTTGGTGCCTTCCTCTTCTTCTCAGCATGATGCGCTGCTATGCTATTGTCCTGAGTGATGATAGCTAGATTCACTAGCTCATTGAAGCTGTCGGGGCGGACAAGATTAAGGTGCTCCCTGAGCTTGGTGTTGAGACCTGGCGGAAATGGTCCCGTTTCTTGGCATCGCTATCGTCATGATAGCCCGTGTGTTGGCACAGGTGATTAAAGACCTGTGCGTATTGCAGCACCGTGTAGGTTCCTTGTGTCAGTGCCAAGAACTCATTCATCTTCCGGTCCATAAGTCCTTTGGGAATATGATGCGCCCTGAAGGTCCTGAATTCATCCCAGAGAACTACATGGTCAGCAGGTAGTGTGGCGCGATAATTGTCCCACCAGATACGGGCAGTGCCACGTAACTGTTGGGCGGCGAAGAGGGTCTTATTAGCTTCGGAGCATGGAACTAGCAGTAGGGCAAATTTTGACTCAATGGTCCGAAGCCAGGCATCTGCGTCCAGGGGCTCATCAGTCTTATGGAACCGTGGAGGTTGGGTACCAAAGAATTCCTGGTTTCCAACTGCTTGGGGAATATGATCCTCACGTCCTCACTGCTGAGAGCATGGCTGATTTTGTTGCCCTTGTACTAGTTGTGTATCAGCTCGGTTTGCAAAGCCATGACTTCCGCCAAACTAGGAGGTGGTGGTGGCGGTTGCTGAGATCCACTAGCCTGGCCATGGCTAAATCCCTCCGGGGTACCACGCGTTGAGCCCACCATCTGAATCATGGAAGATATCCATTAGATATAATTCATCTTTGCTTCCATTATCAAATGGTATAGTGCAAAACAAAGATAGTTGGAATAGAATGATGCTGATTGCAGTAACATGCACATCTCACATACTATTCAACCAATTCAACTCAAAATGTAAGGAATAACAAGGTTTCCATAAAAACATCGCCATTCCAAGCTTCATGTTACAGTCATGGTGATGGATACTACAAAAGTCACAACCTACTCCCATACTGCTATACTACAACTAGTGATGTTTCCATCCAAGCTATCTTACACCCCCTTTATACTTCTACTTCTAAGTGAAGTCAAGACTAAAAACTTTGACGATCTAGAAATCGTCGAGGTTGTCGACTAAAGTCTCGCTGTCGGGGGAGAGGTCACTGCTCTGAGCTTTGGGCTCTAGACCTTCATGCTCAGAGTCAAGGCCAGAAACTCCTTCAATCTCTTGGGTCTTCTTCTTCATTTCCCTCAGGCTGATTCTGAATATCGGGTGGCACTAGAGGCACTTGAGAAAACTCGACATAGGCATTAGCATCATCAAGCTCCAGAGTGAGGTCCTGAACCTGCTCTTGAAGGAACTCTATCACTATGTTACGCTGGCTGAGAAGGCCATCACTCTCAATGATCCGGTCTTCTCGATGGCCAATCGTCTCCTCGTGTTGGGTTATCCCCGTCCCGGGCGGTAACTGCTGCCTGAATTTCTTTGATTTGAGCAATATGCCTATCCAACTTGTTATGAGTAACTTGTGCCTCACTAGCCAAGTGGATAATTCTGCGGCGCTGTAGCTGCTGATGGCGTAGCTAGGCGTTCATGAATCTGACCATCATACGCACCGTATCTCCTGCAGAGTCTCCAAGTAGATGTGCACAGTGCTCCACTCAAAAAGACCACTCGGGATCCTGGTAGTCTGCGGCGGGAAAAAGGCCGATAGGGTATTCTGCCACTTCATTTTGATGCTACTCGCAGAAGGTAGTAATAGCCTCTAAAGCGGCGGCTTCGATAGTATCGGCGAGGCGATATCCAAATGTCTTGATCTCTATAGGCTTCCAGTGAGCTCGGAAAGGATGTTGTGGTATTGTCATCTTGACAGTGTAACGCGTAACTCCTTCCGCAGTGTATGTGTAGCAGTCATACTGTGGCGGCTCCGTATAAAAAAAGCGCTGGAGAGATTCCCACAAAAGATGAGGAAAACCCTCCCAGCGAAGTCCACTGGTGTGGGTGTGGCCCGCACCATCCGAGAAGTGCCCGGAACATCAGCCATCTGAAACAAAAATTCAAATGGTGAGGTGTTGCCATAAAAGGACACAAAAGCTGTAGAATGTGATTCATTGAAACAAAAAGTTTCAAAAGAATCAAAATGATCAAACTATAAACAAGGCTAGTTGATCACTTGAAAATTCCTTGAATAAATGATCAAGGGTACAAAAACTCGTCCTAATCTCAAGTAGCTTTCCTCTCCTAAGGTTAACTAGGTTTTAGAACAAGGCACTCACCATTTCCTAAACAATTAAGATAAACACTCTAAAAATCCTTAATAAGATACTCAAAAAGTAAACATTTATGTTTTTAATGCATGCACGTTCTATCGTCCTCACAACCAAAAATAACTGCCAAATACCTTTGGTCTTACGTGGTTAATTTCGGTGGCATAGATACATCTCTCCCCATAATATCTAGCCGATGATCCTAACCGTCTTAGCCTATCGAACTGTGGTTAGTGTACCTGCAGAAAGATACCTAGCATAGAGCCACCTTACATTACCCATAAAACGATCACCCTAGGGCTTTATGATCTAAGCACATCCTTAACGAGTCCAACGCAGTTTGTAAACTTTTGTGTTGAGCATATCTTTTATTCAAAACCTTTCTAAGATTTGTTGTACCATCCGGAGTATATTTGTCTGCTCGATACCAGCTGTGGCAGAACCAGTTTGAATTACACCAGTTCGAGTGTGCATCGCACTTCACTAGTATAATCATTGGTCTGTCGGGTAAAATCCCGATAAACCACTTGATATCGGATCATAACACAAGTTAATTTCCCGCACGAAGGCGAGTCAGAGATACAACAATTCCACAATATTTTACATCACATAGATAAGGGTGTAATTTAACATCAGAGTTTTGAGAGCTAGTAAACCGAAGTTCTAGCTTTTACAAACTTTATTCTTAAGGAACTTAAAGAAGTTCAACAGAGACTAGTATAAAGAGAAGTTCTGCAGCGGAAAGGAAAACACAACTATACACAACCATCGTAGATAGATGTCATGATAAGCCCGAGCATGACATCATTCAGCGGAGTCATTACTGGCTGGGGATGGTTCCCATTCCATAGACCAAACCAGTAGGTAAAACACTAGGCCAAGTCATACTAGTGTTTTGGTCCTCACAAAACATTCCAGAAAACAAAGTCATAGCAAGTCTGAGTATGCTAATACTCAGCAAGACTGACCCGTCTAAGTGTATTTAGTAGCCCTTTAACTAGACATGCAAAGTTTGTGAAGGTTCCGGGGTTTCTTTTGCTGAAAAGCAACAAAGAGTAGGTCCTTACTTTCAAATTTTAGCTTTAGATTCTAGTTGGATTAACCAGTCTAAGTAAGCACCTATCTATACAAACATGGTAGAGGATATATTTGCATTCAACAAGATTGAGTATCACAAATATTCACTTCTTACTCTATGTGGCAAAGGGATCAAGCAGTCTCAATTTCCGCGAGAAACTGAAAGATTCTGAATCGAATTTCCAACCTTGCAAGGGTAAACCTAACACACATGCTTGGAGCACTGACGAGTCCACTCCCAAGCAACCGTTGCTTCGCATTCCGGGTCGTGGATCAGCGCCACTCTCCCTGACTACAGATAACTGCTCTTCTCTGCACCCGTGGTTTGTTGTGCAACATAAAATAAACTTTCATTGTAATTTAACTTCCTATCTCTAAGAGAGA
The DNA here is from genome assembly GCF_016808335.1 of Panicum virgatum. NCBI lineage: Eukaryota > Viridiplantae > Streptophyta > Magnoliopsida > Poales > Poaceae > Panicum > Panicum virgatum. The sequence goes on along the minus strand of NC_053142.1, from coordinate 18,337,271 downwards.
GTGGAAGGTATGTCCACTTGCCGGGCCGATTAGTTACTACAGCTTTCTGCGTACCATATTTACGGCATGTGGGCTAGTACTTTCAAATGCTTAACCACCGCTACCACACACTGCGGCCTTATCAAGTTCAACACAGACAGACTTCAACAAATCCGTCCATGATCCTTATAGTGATTGCAAGATAGTAAACAATCAACTCCTATAAAGCTCGCGAGTGACAGGCAATCACTTGACTTTTACCGATCCTATTAGCATAGCATCTAATCGGACTCAGATCTAGTATTCAATCAATAGGAACCTAGAATTATGCATCTAAGATTTTCAACCAACTCCAATAACTTAAATGCACAGCAAAAAGAATAGTAAATGGTTATAATTTGAAATAATAGGATTATGCACCGGGGCTTGCCTGTAGTTGTGTCTATAAAATCAGTGGACTTGGGTTCTTCCGAATTGAAGTTCGGGTCTTCAGTTATTTCAATAGTGTTAATTTGAGCTTCAGAGAAAACCCCGTCTGGCTCCTGGATGAGCTCGTATGTTCCGTCAACTAGCGGGGTGACTTCTATACCAAAAATTCAGGGAGCCACCTTGGAGAATTGCCTATCTATGTTTTATAGAAAGTGTCCTATGAAAAGGTTCGGAAAAGAGAAGTAAAATTCGGGAGAAAGAAGGAAAGAAAAAAAATAATAAGAAGAGAAGAAAAGAATAAATGAAGGGATTCTATGGTTGGAGAAGTGCAAAGAGATATCACCTCGTTGTTTGAACAATATCCTCAATTCCAACCATGTGCAATCCGACAACGAGGACGACACTTGTCCCTTGAAGTCAATCTTTCTGTATGCCTTTGCACATGTCCACCATTCTAAATCTTCTTACCCTTGAACCCCTTACATTATGGAGAAACTCTCATGATCATTGGATCGGAAGGTAAGCAATCATTAGAAGGTTTTCTTAACTTGACAATATATGTATATACTTTGCTAGCCTCACCTATAGCCCCACTTTATACTTGAGAGACTTTTGGGAGATGAGAGTTTGCAAATAATAATAGGATAGCCACTTATATCGAGAGACATGAAAGGACTTGTGCAAGAATTTTTGGTCTAACCTTTGTTGCAGGGTATTTTGCTTCTAAAACCTAAAAAAAAAGAAAAAAAAAACCTCCAAGGATGGCAAGAAAAGCTAGTGTTGTCGATATTCGAGTTGCCGGTTAAAGGTAAGAGTCGTGGAGTAATATTGGATGAGTTTTTAAACGCCCATGATATGATTATCCTCACTGCTCCTCTGACCTTTATTTGAAGAAATATTGTTAGACTTGTTTGCATAAGTAAATTTTGCAGTTTGAGAACTCTCGAGCAACCCATGGAAGGACTTGATGATTTGATTTGCTCGAGGACGAGCAAAAGCTAAGCATGGGGGGAATGTTGGCGCTCCTTAAGTACCCATTTTATTATATGATTAGGAGTGTTTTTGGTAAATTCTTCGGGATGATTCATGTACTAACCCGCCACTTGGCACCCGAACTTGTCCGTTTTCGATTTTGTCCTAGATTTTGGAGCATGTTGTATTTTGGCAGGAAATTGGACATTTTCGGAGATGTTTTGACGCATGGTCACAACTGGGCTAAGATGAGGAATAAGGAGAAGAGGCCGCATGTGAAAGATGGAACCGAAAGGGGCTAGAATGGGCCCAGGCCGGCCGGCCTAGGGCCCTCTGAGCCGACCGGCCTAGCCCATTTCCAGGCCCAATCGGCCTTAGTTTTCTTCAGCGCGAAGTATTCGTCAACCCTATCCTGTGTTTTACAAAAAACCACCGACCAGAACCACCTATATATACCCCGAAGCCGCCGTCAAAGAGGGGGGATCGCAGAGAGATTCAGAAGAGAGCATCCAGAGATGAGTTTCAGAGATCCATTCGAGTTAGACACAAGAGAAAGGCGACACCGGAGGCCTCATCGTCGCTCGGCGCCGCTGCAAGTTGGAGGACAGCAAGGGATCCATCCCTTGCCGGAGATTTCGTCACCATGATCGACTATGCTTCGCTTAGCTTCATGGGGTAAAGTCCTCGTTTGTTCATGGGATTGTAAGGAGATCTTGAGTTGTAATTGATCTATCACGATTCTTGTTGATGATGGTTTGATGCCTAATAGTTCGCGACTTGGCTTTGGGTTTGCTTTGCTCTTGCATGGTTTACTTAGATTACATCAACTATCGTGTTCTTGTTGATTCGTTACCGAATTATCCTCGTGTAGTGATAGTATGCGAGAGGGAAAGGTTTTGATCTTGGAACACACCTTTGGTAGATTAGATCCGTTCTTCATTGCTTGGCGATTACACCTCTAGCGATCCTAGACCCTATGGACAAATGCTCTTCATATCTTGTGCACAAACCTATCATTGCTCACTAGTCTATATTGGATTAGATTGGTTAGATTAGATCTATTTCACACTCAATCACTCAATATAGATCTTTTACCAACATCATTAGTGCTTAGTTAAGGCATAGTAATACACTTGTTCTGTGGATTGATAAACCTTGGGGGAATACTCTAAGGGAAATGCTACACGATCCATTCGCTTGTGGTACGTAAATTGGCGCTCTAAGGAGCAGTCAACAGAAATCCTAAAGAACATAAATAAAACATTAAAGAAAAAATATTTTAAAAGTATAAGCTAAAGTTTGGTAAAAGTTTTACAAAAATTTGTGAAGAGCTAGATGTACTAGATATAGCACATAGCTCAAAGCTTACAAGAGAAAAGTTTTGGAACATGTGATATAAGTAAAAAGAACATTAAATAAATCATATTTTTAGAATTAAATACACAAGAGAATTTTTCAAACTCATCACATCAGCTGATAGAGCTAATTAAGAGGAACACAACAAAATTAATTTCACATTTTTTTATTTTTCTACATGTTTTTAGGATTTATCAAAGTTCACTAGAAAGGAAAAAGGAAAAGGTTTGAACTTTTACAGAAAGGACCTCGGAAAGATTTAAATCAAAGCAATTAGGTCCTTGGCCGGTTTGGGAAGAAAGCAGGGGAGGGGTTGGCCGGATTCCGGTGACGGCGATCGCCGGCGGCAAGGGTCGAGTGGCCAGAGAGCAAGAGGAGGATGTGGCGCACCTATTGGAGGGTTCGAGAGGGAGGATTGAAGGCTGGAGCATGCTCATCGCCGGTGGATAGAGCACGGAGGCGGAGGTCGACGGCGATGGCGGCGCTCCGGTAAAGGATTGGCAGAGATAAGGAGCTGGTAAGCTTTGTGGGGTTATTGCGAAGCTTGCTGGAGGGTGGAGAGGGTCGGGGAGGGCCTGGAGCAGTGGGTCCACGGCGGTGGGGCTCGTCGGAGTGGAGGAATGGGAGCGGTGGCGAGGGTTGCCGGAGCTGGAGGTGGACGGGGCCATTTATAGCTCGAAAGGAAAGAGGTGAGAATGAGAGAGTGTTTCTGGAGAGGATAGATAAGTCAAGTGAAAGAATCCGGCAGCGGCGAGGTAGAACCACGGTGGGCCGGCGAGGTGGTGGGGCGTGGCGGCGTGGTGCGCATCCGGGAGGCCAGCAAGGGCGGCGTGGGTGGCGCGTGGAGGCGGCGAGGCGGCGCCCTGAGGCGGTACGGCCATTCTGGGGGCAGAAGCAGCGGCGGCGAGCTCGCCGTTGTTGCAAGACAGGGGCGGCGAGACAGCGGCGCTGCGTGTAGAGGGAAAGAGAGTCCCAGCGGAGGGGGAGTGGGACCAGGAGAGTCCAGGGAGGTCTGGCGGTGTTCCAACGGCGGCGTGGGCGTCAAACCGCGGTGGGGAACCGACGGCGGTGGCGGAGCAAAGCTCTGGTAGAGCGGAAGGAGGAAGAAAGGTAGGAGGGACCTATCTGGAATTTGTGAAAACTTCAGGGGCTTCATTGTAAACAAAAAATTTCCACTGATCTAGGGCTCAAATGAAAAAGTGCCCAAAACAAAAGGTGTTCAGTTTTTTAAGATCTACAACTTTCATGTTGTCCAAATTTTCATTAGATCAAAGGCATTTTGAAATATTTTCAAAAGTTAGAAAGAACTTGAATTAATAAAAGAAAAACACTTTTTGATAGCAAAATACAATACGTTTGGGACTTATTTGCAATAAATCTGCCAAGTAATAATTACTAGCATTTTTGAAGAAAAATCCTTCACAATTTTGAATTTACTTCCTAAGCCAAAACTTTTTGTAATAAGCGGCTTGTAATTTTCCATAATTACAAAAATGGCCTTAATGTTGCAATAAAAATTTTAATCTATCAAACAAAGAAAACACTAATTTCATGCAAATCATTGATGCACTAAAAAATAGACACCTGAAGTGTCACATCGAGTTTCCAAGGCTTGAAGTGTTAGCATGTGAGCCTTATCTTAGGAATAATCCTCAAATTTCTTGAGGAGGAGATCAATCTTCATAGCGAGCATGTCGACCTCCTAGACAGAGTGCACACCTCGCTGGCGTGGTTGGAGGTGATCATCGCTCCAACCTTGGTTGGAAACCATCTTCTCGATCAATGATGTAGCACTTTCAATGGTCAGCGAGAAGAAAGCTCCACCCGCAGCGGCATCCACATGATCACAGGATGACTGGGTCAACCCATTGTAGAAGTTCTATAGAATGAGCCAATTGTCCATTCCATGGTGTGGACACACCAGAATGTACTCCTTAAGTCTCTCCCAAGCTTCAGGAATTGACTCATTTGATGCCTGCTGGAGGTTCGAAATCCGACCACGAAGAGCATTGGTTTTGCCCATCGGGAAGAACTTCGAGAGGAATGCCTTGGCACATTTGTCCCAAGTATCCACAGCAGCCTTGTTAGCATAAAACCACTGCTTCGCTCTCCCCAAGAGAGAGAACGGAAAAAGACGGAGTCGGATGGCATCTTGCGATACACCCTTGATAACAAAAGTACTGTAGACCTCTAGAAACTGCTGGAGATGAGCGCTTGGCATCCTCATTGGCCTTGCCACAGAAAGGGCTGGCCTGCACCATCGTAATGAGACCCGTCTTGATCTCGAAATTTTCCCCTCAGGTGTTAATGAAGCGTCCCCTCATAAGAGAGAACTTAAATGTGATACAAACATCAGTCCCAAGAGGCTGATGCCACATTTATTACATCAGATGGTTCATTACCGTACAAACCTCCGAGGAGGACACTCGATATAGATGATAATAATATGTAACCAAGCTACGACATAACACCAGAGCGCAACCCACATGGGATCTAGCTCGGGTTCAGAGTACTGTGCCAGCGAAAACATCTCGAACAGGGCCGGTTCCACAGGCAAGGTTGGGTGTAGAACGATAACCCTACTCGGCGTCGTCTGGTACGAAGTCTAGGTCTTCTTCTGTAAAAAAGTAAGAATGGGGTGAGTACAAATGTACTCAGCAAGTCCAACCACACCCACGGAGGGGGTTATATCAGAATAACATGCTCAGGTAAAACAATGGATAAGGTTACGGTTTAATGTGCGGAAAGCTAAATTTTATGCAGGGGTTCGTTTAGCCGAAAACATTTCAGAAACCAGTTTTTGTAGTGAGTAACACGGATTTCAAGTTTTAAGCTGCTACCGGACTCCTCATCCGCCGTAGCACACGGCACAACTGCCGGACGCATTTCCAAAACATCTCACACCAACCCATCCCAAAGTAAACACTAGTTGTGAGACCACACCGTAACTCGCCCAGTATCGTGGGCACGGACTATTCGAATAGGTTTTTTTTAACTCTGCAGAGGTGTGCAACTTTACCCACAAGCGGGGTACCGCAACTCGATCACCTTAGTGATGGTGCAGATCCCAACAAAGCCATTGCCCACCTTAGCTAGACCTAACTAGCCATCACGGGATGCACCAAGGGGTCATCGACCGTTCACCTAGGTTTAACCGGGGCATAAGTCACTTGGGGTTTATCCCTTCTCCTTAGTCACCCGTTGCTCTCAGCTCTCCTGATGGTTATTAGTCTAACTAGTGGGATTTATGCTAAGCCGTTGCCCATACAACGGTCGAGTGGTTTGCACGATAGTGGAGTTAGGTGAGATGTAACACCAACTCGGTCCTTAGGGGTGACAAGATGGATATCTTCCTTCCTTGCCCTGCCACACCGGCACGGGCACACCAAACGGCAAATCACACTGAAATGCCATCCATCCCGTCTAGACTCATCTTTCGAAAATCCACTTTTATCCCTTCCCACACACACCTTTTCTTTATAAAACAAGTTGTATAAAGTAGCAGGTCCTAAGTGTTCTAGTATCGATTAACGTCCAAGCAAAATCAGACATTAATCTAGGTGGTCAAGGAATGGTTATCACAAATCAAGGGGTGGCTATCCAACCGTGTTTTCATGCAAGCAAAACATATGCAATTTTGTAAAACAGGCCAATTGGTTGTGTTTATAAAAACTAGGACAAAACATGCATCAAAGGGGCAGGATTGAACTTGCCGTCTTCGTAGCCTTCGGGGAGCTCCTGTCCTTCGGGCTCGGGGTTACGGAACTGGTCCTCGTTCACCTGCTCGCAGAACTGCTTGTTGGCGGGCTCTCCTTCATTCACACTGTGGTCTATGACGCATGCAAACAAGCACACAATCAAGACACAGAAAAATAAAAATTTATCGTTCAGCTCGAATCGGAAACACATAAGATATAGAGTACATAGTAATATTTTCGAGCGGTTTCCTAATGGCATGGTCAAAACTAAGTTATGAAAGTCGTTGTAAAGTTTCGGGTTATCAGAGTTCATTTGGTGCATAAAATGATAGGTTGCACAAAGGTTCAGGGGTTAAATAAGGTCCAGGGACTTGTTTGTAAATATATTTGAGAAGGTAGGGGCTTGGTTTGTAATCTAGAAGGTATTTGGGTCATTCTAGAAAGAGGTAGGGGTCTATTCACAAATATGCTATATAGTGGAAGGGTCTGTTTTGAAATGTAATAAAAGGGGGGGGTTCTCTTTTTGCAAAATCGTTAAAGAGGGGGGAACTCTTAACCAATTAAGAGGGAAAGGAGGGGGCTTGGGGCAAATTTGCCCCCTTCCTCCTCCTCCCTCCATGGAAAATAGAGGAGGAGGCTTAGGGCGCCGGCGGCCTTGGGCCGGCGGCCCTGGGGCTTGGCGGCGGTCTTGGGGAGGGGAAAAGGGGTGCGGGCCATGGGGAACCCACTCCCCGCCTTGATTTGGGCCGGGGTGCGATGAGGCGACGGTGCCACGGGGTCAGAGGGTGGCGGGCGGCGGTGCGGTGGCGGCGACGTCATGGGGCGTGAGAGCGGCCAGGGAGTGGGGGAGGAGCACTAGAGAGGGCTATGGCTTGATTTCCCTCGCTCACCTCGGACTGGAGTGGAGCAGAGAGGCGGGTCGACGGGAGGCAAGTGCGGCGGCAGAGTAGCTTTGCGGCGGCGGCGCTGGAGCTTGGGGGGAGGTACTGGGGGTGGCGGAGGTGGTCGTGGGGCGAAGGGGCAGTGCTGGGTGTCCTTTTATAGGCGAGCTAAGGCGGTGGAGGTTTGGCGGGGCGCGGGCGGAGGCTGGCGAGCGGTGCGGCCGAGTTAATGGAGTCGCGACGTGGCGGTGCTAGCGGCGAGGTGGCACGGCGGTGATGCGACAGCACGGGCGCTGTGCGGCACTGGCGGGGCATCAACGGCGGCGGTGGTGCGGTCGGCGAGGCGAGCACTAGTGACGCGACGCCTCGGGCGACCGGCGCAGGCAGCGCTGTGCCAAGGTCACCGGTGCTGTGTGGCTGTCGTCATACGGCAAGGAGAGGAAGGTGGGCAGACGTGCGGTGGGAAGGCGGTGGGTGGTGTGCGCGTGCGCGCGGCACGGCTGCGCGCACGGGCGGGCGGCGTCGCGGCTCGGTGCTCCGCGGCGCGGCGGGCGCGTGCGCACGCGCGTGTGTGCATGGCCCGGGTCAGCTTGGCGCGGCGCGGCGCTCGGCCGGGGAAGGGGAGCCACGGCGGTGCGCGCGTGTGCGTGCACGGAGCAGCAGCCGGGAGCGAGGCGCGCGCGCAGGAGCGGGGTCCAGGGGGGCATGCGTGCGCACGGGCCGAGGGGAGGCGTGCTCAGTTGGGGAGCGTTGCCGGGTGGAGCAGGAGGCGAGGGGGGGCCGGGCCGGGCACGCGCGGCAGAGGAGAAAGGAAGGAGTGCCGGCCGGGCCGCGCGGCATAGCTTTCCGCACATTAAACCGTAACCTTATCCATTGTTTTACCTGAGCATGTTATTCTAATATAACGCCCTCCGTGGGTGTGGTTGGACTTGCTGAGTACGTTTGTACTCACCCCATTCTTACTTTTTATAGAAGAAGACCCATACTTCGTACCAGACGACGCCGAGTAGGGTTATTGTTCTACACCCAACCTTGCCTGTGGAACCGGACCTGTTCGAGATGTTTTCGCTGGCGCAGTACTCTAAACTCGAGCTAGATCCCATGTGGGTCGCGCTCTGGTGTTATGTCGTAGCTTGGTTACTTATTATTATCATCTGTATCGTGTGTCCTCCTCGGAGGTTTGTACGGTAATGAACCATCTGATGTAATAAATGTGGCATCAGCCTCCTGGGACTGATGTTTGTATCACATTTAAGTTCACTCTTATGAGGGGACGCTTCAGGTGGTATCAGAGCCGTAGGTTGGCCGTAGGACGTGACCCTAGGAGCGAAACCCTATCTTAGGCCCTTTCACACTAGGATTATTCCTTCCTTAACCCTTTCTTCACACAAACACTCACCACTAGTTCTTGCCCTGTTCCAGATGGCTGACAATGGATGGATCGGCGGAATCTGTCACGCAGAGCTCGGCCTTCCTAAGTTGTTGATACTCAGCCTGGAACGCATCAGAGTTGTGGACCCACCAGAGTTTCTTTACCGGGAGTACGACTCCAAGGGCACTCTTCGGTGCGACCTGATGATCTTCGTGGCAAGGAGCACCCGCTACCCAGATGTGGACCCTTGGTTCATCTCCACCACTGGTTTTCGCTTCCCGGACACCCATCGAAAAGCCGTCCGTAAAGCCCTGCGACGTCTACGCGTGATCTACAGGCATCACCTCCAGCGGACTCCTATGGGATTTTTCCCGCCGACTGAAGGAAGAGGACGCACATGGATTGCCCAGATGAGAGGACTTGGAAGAGAAGAAGAAGACCTAGAAGACACGGTCTCTCACCTATCCATCTATCTCACTGGCCTGGATGAGCTCTACCGCGAACAAGCGGCACAACTGAAGCAACAAGTCCACAGAGCAGAGAAGGCAACCCATGAGCTGGATGAACAACGGACAAGAGCCGTACATGCCGAGTATTCCCTAGCCGCTCTCCAAGTCCAAATGCAAGAATGTGAAGCAGAACTGGAAGAACAATGGACAAGGACCGCACGTGCCGAGAATTCCCTAGCCGCTCTCCAAGCTCGAATGCAAGAATACGAGGCTCGCAGAGGAATAGGTGGGTGGATAGAGGAAGAAGAAGAAGAACCCGAAGAAACCCATTGGGACATAGGCACTCAAACTGAGGAGGAAGAACCCGAAGAAACCCACTGGGATAAAGGTACTCAGACCGAAGATGACATGATGGATCAGTATCTCCCACTGAAGAAGCGCCCCCTTAGGATCGAGGAAGAATCCCCATGATAGGAGTAGTACCCCAAGCTAGAACCTTTGCCCTAATAATCGTGTATCCATGAAGTCTGTATCCCACCATGTTGCAATAATAAATATCATCTACTTCCTTGTGTACCCCAAATAATTGTGCAAGTTTATTCACCCTATCCTTGTTTTCAGATGGCTGAGGAAGGATGGATCCAGGGCAATTGCCAAGCTGCACCTGGCTTCCCCAGCCTCTTGATCAACGCCCTGGAAAGCCTTGGTGTCACGGAATGCCCAAGGTACTATAGTAGAGAGTACGAGCATCATGGCACTCTCCGCTGCAGGGTGATCCTAGTCATCGCCAGAAGTGACCGCTACCCCGACATCCAGCCATGGCGAGTGACCGCTACAGGGTTTAGGCACTAGGACACCTATCCCTTAGCCGTCAGGAAAGCACTCCGTTACCTGTGCCGGATTTTTGAAAGACACCTCGCCCCGACACCAATGAGGTTCTTTCCGCCGGCCATCAGAACCCCAGTTTGGGAAGCTCGAATGAGAAGCCTGGAATGGCGCCGCCATGAAGAAGGCCTCCTGTACCAAGTGGCTACCTACCTAGCCTCCTTGGATCAGCTCTTTGACGAGCAAGCCAACTTGCTGAGGGAACAGACCCATCGAGCCGAGCAAGCAGAGCTCGCGGTAAGACTGCAACAGATCCGAGCAGCCCAAGCCGAGGCAAGAGCCACAGCCGCGGTCAGTAGTGAAGCAGTTGCTCAGGAGAGCCTCAGGCAAGCCCGGGACTGGCATATGCAGGAATTGGGTAGAAGTGGAACCCCAGTCCTGGCAATAGGAGAAGACCATGTTCTGCTCGGAACGCCCGTCATAGGATGGGGACCACTCTTGGGAAACCCACAAGCCCCACCCGAGAACCCTGGAAGGTCTACGGCCGCCGCCGCAAGAGAAGCCACTACGCAACCCCGGGAAAACGGAGATCTAGAGGACGGTGAGCAAGGATCGCTCATTCCCCTGGAAGACGTGAGTTCTCTTCCAAGGGAAGAACCCACTCAAGCCAATGAGTTTGCTTAACGTGCTAGCGACTGTCAAGGGATGAAGCCGTGTGGTCCGAAGAAAATTTGTGCCCCCTTTCTTTTGAAGTTGTGTACCCGGACGTGTAGTACGCGTTTGGCCTTGCCCCGTGTGGTACCCTCCCTTGCAGTAATAAAGTTGTTTGTGTTTGTTGTTTGGTATGTTGTGTGCTTATTAGTTGTGTGCTTATCGGCAGAAGGTAGATACTGTCTTTTCAAAAATACGAATTAAACAACTTAAACATCACCTAATCTTAGTCCCAATCCACTCGATCTACAGATGGTTTCCCAGAGCGTCACGAGGGCCTCCCAACCGGATCCCTCCAGCCGCTGATGCAGGAGCACCGCCTCTTGAGCAAAACTCTCCGCCCGTAGAACAAGAAGTGAGCCAGGGCAGAGGAGAAAATGATGATGCGCCACTACCGCCACCACCACAACCCTTCATGGACCTGGCACAGATAATCCACAACCAGACTCTCATACTGGAGACACTGGCCAATGCTCTCGTAAACAAGCGGCCACGAGAGGAGACCTTTAATGACAAGCTTACGGCTTTTCTGAGGACCAAGCCGCCCACCTTTGCTGGATCCAGCAACCCCTTGGATGCAGACGACTGGCTTCGTGTGATTCAGATAAAGCTCGAGCCATTCGAGTGCCAGGATCGGGACAAGGTTCTTCCAGCAGCCCACCAACTCAACGGGTCTGCATTAGCCTGGTGGGAGAATTACTGCGCTGCTGCCAAGGATGCCTCCACCATCACTTGGAATGAATTCGTGAAGGAGTTCCGCCGCTACCATATCCCCTCGGCCACCATGAAGCGCAAGGCAGATGAATTCCGCGCACTTCAGCAAGGGAGTATGTCGGTGGATGAGTATACTCACCAGTTTATGGAGCTGGCTCGCTATGCACCAGAAGAAGTGAACGACGACGAGAAGAGGCAGGATATGTTCAAGAAGGGACTAAACCCTGAACTCAGGACCCTGCTCACCCTCAGATCTATCCTGATTTCAACACTCTGATGAACAAGGCAATCCTCACAGAGAAGGCCAAGATTGATGAAAGAAAGGATAACAAGCGCAAGTTCCTTGAGAGCAAGTTTCGCCAGCAGGATCGTTTCCAGAAGCCCAGAAGCTTCAGCTACAACGCACCAAGGTCCCAAGCCCCAATGCAGTACAGAACTCAGTCTCAAGTGACAGGACCACGGGCCCCTAACACCCAGCCCAGAAGCCAGAACACCATGAGGGCCCCGCAAAGTAATGCAAGCCAGGTGACCACCAACAACAGCAATGTGAGGGCCTGCTTCAACCGCCGATAGACGGGACATTTCATCGCCGACTGCCCCTATGCCAAGAACAAGCCCGCTACGTCAGCCTTCTCCAACACGGTGAACGGACCAAAGACAGTCCTGACCGGTGCCAACCGAGTGCCCATCCGCAACAACAGCAACGCCAACAACAACAGTCAGCAGATGAGGCAGCCCCAGCAGTCATTTGGACGAGCCCGCATCAACCACATCAACGCACAGGAGGCTCAAGGAGCTCAGGGCATAGTACTCGGTGAGTACCTAGTCAGCTCAGCCCTTGCAATAGTATTATTTGATTCTGGAGCATCACACTCATTCATATCCTCGAGTTTCGTGGAAAAGCACAAAATACCTACAGTACTACTAAAAACACTCCTAATAACCCGGACGCCTGGAGGTGACATCAAGTGTCAACTAGGTTGTCTACGGGTAAAGATCAATTTAAGTGGGGTAGAATTTTTAGCAGATTTAGTAGTACTAAAGTCCATGGGAATAGACGTGATCCTTGGAATGGACTGGTTAAGTCGACACAATGGCCTCATAGGATGTACTGACAAGGTGGTACACCTCACGAACCCGGAAGGAGTCCGAGTGACCTGTCATACCCGGGAGAGTGGATTGAACCCGATGGTGTTTAGCATGGAAGCCAAGTCCTTGGATGAAGTCCCAGTAGTGAATGAATACCCAGATGTCTTCCCTGAAGAACTTCCCGGTATGTCACCGGATAGGGATGTAGAGTTTGTTATTGACCTTGTTCCTGGAACTACCCCTATAGCCAAGAGACCCTATAGGATGGAAGCCTCGGAGTTAGCAGAATTAAAGAAACAGCTGGAAGAACTACAATGAATTGGCTTCATCAGGCCAAGTTCATCTCCTTGGGGAGCCCCGGTTCTATTTGTCAAGAAGAAGGATGGAAGTATGAGGTTGTGTGTAGATTACCGGGCACTAAACGAAGTCACTATCAAGAACAAGTACCCCCTTCCCAGGATCGATGACCTTTTTGATTAGTTAAAAGGGGCCAAGTACTTCTCCAAGATCGATCTGAGGTCCGGATATTTTCAGCTCAAGATTAGGGAGAGCGATATCCCGAAGACAGCCTTTGTCATCCGATACGGGCAGTTTGAGTTCACAGTAATGTCTTTTGGACTGACAAATGCACCTGCTTATTTCATGAACCTCATGAACAAGGTGTTTATGGACGAGTTAGATAAGTTTGTTGTAGTCTTCATCGACGACATACTTATTTACTTGAAGAGTATTCAAGAGCACGAGCAGCACCTCAGGGTAGTTTTGGAGAAGCTGAGAATGCATAGGCTATACGCCAAATTCAGCAAGTGTGAGTTCTGGCTAGAGAAAGTAGCCTTCCTTGGTCATATTCTGACCGCGGAACGAGTAGCAGTGGACCCCGAGAAGGTCGAAGCAGTGTCCAACTGGCAGCAACCGACCAACGTCAGTGAGATCAGAAGTTTTCGTGGATTAGCTGGGTATTATTGGAGATTCAATGAAGGATTTTCCAAGATAGCCCGACCCATGACAGAGCTGCTCAAGAAGGAGAAGAAATTCACCTGGACAGAGTCATGTGAAAGGAGTTTCCAGGAACTGAAGCGAAGATTGACGACCGCTCCAGTACTGACCCTACCAGATATTCATCGGGATTTTGTCATCTATTGTGATGCATCCCGACAAGGATTGGGTTGTGTACTGATGCAAGACGAGAAAGTCATTGCATATGCTTCCCGCCAGCTCAGTTCTCATGAGCAGAACTATCCAACCCATGATCTGGAACTGGTAGCCGTAGTGCCTGCCCTTAAAATTTGGAGACATTATCTGATTGGAAATAAGTGCGAGATCTATACCGACCATAAGAGCCTGAAGTACATCTTCACCCAGCCAGATTTGAATTTAAGGCAAAGAAGATGGTTGGAGTTGGTTAAGGACTATAATTTGGAAATCCATTACAACCCCGGAAAAGCAAACGTAGTAGCCGATGCCCTAAGCCGGAAATCCTATGGACCCAAGGATGACCATCTACGCGAGGAGATGGCACAATTAAATGTGCACATTGTCCCTCGAGGCTCCATCCAAGTGCTGAATGTCCAATCCACACTAGAGGACAGAATCAGAAAGGCACAAAGATCGGACAAGAGGCTGATGGAGATACAGAGGCAGACCGGAGAAAATAAGGCACCGGACTTTAGATTGGATAATAAGGGGACATTGTGGTATAAAGATAGGATTTGTGTGCCCCAGAAGGGAGACTTCAGGCAGATAATCATGGACGAAGCCCATAACTCGGCCTACTCCATCCACCCAGGATCCACCAAAATGTATATGGACCTAAGACAAAAATATTGGTGGGACGGAATGAAGGCGGATATTGCACGATTTGTCGCCCGCTGTGATACTTGCCAAAGGGTCAAAGTTGAACACCAGAAGCCGGCAGGACTGTTGCAACCCCTACCTATCCCAGTCTGGAAATGGGATGAAATAGGGATGGACTTTGTAGTAGGTTTGCCCAGAACCCAGAAAGGACATGACTCCATATGGGTAATAGTGGACCGACTCACTAAAGCGGCTCACTTCATACCCGTACGAACCAACTACGGTGGAGAAAAACTGGCCAAGCTCTATGTAGAGAACATAGTGAAGTTGCATGGTGTGCCCAGCCGAATTGTTTCAGATAGAGGGACTCAATTCACCTCTAGGTTTTGGAAGAGTTTGCATAAAGCCATGGGCACCAAGTTAGATTTTAGCTCCGCTTATCACCCATAGATGGATGGCCAGACAGAAAGAGTGAATCAGATCATGGAAGATATGTTGAGAGCATGTGTTCTTACATATGGCAAGGATTGGGAGCAGAGTTTACCCTATGCTGAGTTTTCATACAACAATGGGTACCAAGCAAGCTTGGGCATGTCACCGTTTGAAGCTCTCTACGGAAGGAAGTGCAGAACTCCGTTGATGTGGTCAGAAGTTGGGGAACGTGCCCTAGTCAGGCCCGCATTAATAAAAGAAGTGGAAGAAAGGGTTGCTGAGATTAGAGAGAAGCTGAAGGCAGCTCAGTCCAGGCAAAAGAGCTACGCGGACAAGAAAAGACGGGAAATAAGTTTCAACCCAAGAGATTTCTTGTACCTCAAGGTGTCACCCATTCGAGGAACCCGAAGATTTCAGGTACAAGGGAAGTTGGCCCCTCGATACATTGGACCATACCGAGTTCTGAAGAAAGTTGGAGCAGTAGCGTACCGTCTAGAACTACCGGAAGAAATGTCGGATATACACCCAGTGTTCCACGTGTCGTAATTAAGAAGGTGTTTGAGGGTACCCGAGGCAGAACACGTGCCAGTGGAAACAATAGATCTACAGCCAGACCTGCGGTACCAGGAAATACCGGTCAAGATTCTAGACACTTTCACCAGGAGGACCAGAAACTCCAAAGTACGGATCTGCAGAGTTCAGTGGAGCAGACACGGAGTGGAAGAAGCTACGTGGGAATGCGAAGACGCTCTGAAGAAGGAATTTCCTCATCTCTTTAGGAACCAGCCGAATCTCGAGGACGAGATTCATTTTAAGGGGGGTAGGTTTTGTGACATCCCGAAAATTCATCAAAAACAAATCACACGCTAAAATAATTATTTGCAAAACTTCTTATCGTTGAGCTCAAAATACTCTTAAAACCCGAGCCCTTTCCCGGAATCCCTCTCTCCGTTCCTAACGTCCGATTCCCGACCCCGATCTTTTTCCTGTGGCCTCATCCGCGCGCGCGCACAACATTGCGCGTGGCCGACCGGGTCACAGCGGCCACCGCGAATCCCGCCGTCGAGCGTTCGTTCCTCTCTCTCTCCCCTCCTTTTCTTTTTCTTTCTCCAATTTTCCTTTTTTCTTTTCTTCTTTTCTTTTCCTCTCTCCCTCCTCTGCCGCACGGCCCAGCCCGCACTCCTTCCTTTCTCCTCTGCCGCGCGCGCCAGGCCCCCCCCCTCGCCTCCTGCTCCACCCGGCCACGCACCCACCCGAGCACGCCTCCCCTCGGCCCGTGCGCACGCACGCCCCCTGGACCCCGCTCCTGCGCACGCGCCCCGCTCCCGGCTGCTGCTCCGTGCACGCACACGCGCGCACCGCCGCAGCTCCCCTTTCCCGGCCGAGCGCCGCGCCGCGCCAAGCCGACTCGGGCCGTGCACACACGCGCGTGCGCACGCGCCCGCCGCGCCGCGGAGTACCGAGCCGCGATGTCGGCCGCCCGTGCGCGCAGCCGTGCCAAGCCGCCCGCGCGCACGCGCACACCACCCACCACTTTCCCGCCGCACGTCGGCCCACCTTCCTCTCCTTGCCGTATGACGATGCCCACACATCACCGGTGACCTTGGCACAGCGCCGCCTGCGCCGGTCGCCCGAGGCGTCGCGTCACCAGTGCTCGCCTCGCCGACCGCACCACCGCCGCCGTTGACGCCCCGCCAGTGCTGCACAGCGCCCGTGCCGTCGCATCACTGCCGTGCCGCCTTGCTGCTAGCACCGCCGCATCGCGCCTCCATTAACTCGGCCACACCGCTCGCCGGCCTCCGCCCGCGCCCCGCCAAACCTCCACCGCCTTAGCTCGCCTGTAAAAGGACACCCAGCACCGCCCCTTCGCCCCACGACCTCCTCCGCCACCCCCAGCACCTCCCCCCAAGCTCCAGCGCCGCCACCGCAAAGCTACTCTGCCGCCGCACCTGCCTCCCGTCGACCCGCCTCTCTGCTCCACTCCAGTCCGAGGTTAGCAAGGGAAATCAAGCCAGAGCCCTCTCTAGTGCTCCTCCCCCACTCCCTGGCCGCTCTCACGCCCCACGACGTCGCTGCCGCCACCGCACCGCCACCCGCCACCCTCTGACCCCGCGGCACCGCCGCCTCATCGCACCCCGGCCCAAATCAAGGCGGGAAGTGGGTTCCCCATGGCCCGCACCCCTTTTTCCCTTCCCCAAGACCGCCGCCGAGCCCCAGGGCCGCCGGCCCAAGGCCACCGGCGCCCTAAGCCTCCTCCTCTGTTTTACATGGAGGGAGGAGGAGGAAGGGGGCAAATTTGCCCCAAGCCCCCTCCTTTCCCTCTTAATTTGTTAAGAGTTCCCCCCCCTCTTTAACCATTTTGCAAAAAGAGACCCCCCTTTTATTACATTTCAAAACAGACCCTTCCACTATATAGCATATTTGTGAATAAACCCCTACCTCTTTCTAGAATGACCCAAATACCTTCTAGATTACAAACCAAGCCCCTGCCTTCTCAAATATATTTACAAACAAGTCCCTGGACCTTATTTAACCCCTGAACCTTTGTGCAACCTATCATTTTATGCAACAAATGAACTCTAATCAACCCAAAACTTTACCACGACTTTCATAACTTAGTTTCGACCATGCCATTAGGAAACCGCTCGAAAATATTACTCCGTACTCCATATCTTATGTGTTTCCGATTCGAGCTCAATGATAAATTTTTATTTTTCTGTGTCTTGATTGTGTGCTTGTTTGCATGTGTCATAGACCACGGTGTGAATGAAGGAGAGCCCGCCAACGAGCAGTACTGCGAGCAGGTGAACGAGGACCAGTTCTGCGACTCCGAGCCCGAAGGACAGGACCTCCCCGAAGGCTACGTAGACGACAAGTTCAATCCCGCCCCTTTGATGCATGTTTTGTCCTAGTTTTTATAAACACAACCTATTGGCCTGTTTTACAAAATTGCATATGTTTTGCTTGCATGAAAACATGGTTGGATAGCCACCCCTTGATTTGTGATAACCATTCCTTGACCACCTAGATTAATGTCCGATTTTGCTTGGATGTTAATCGATACTAGAACGCTTAGGACCTGCTACTTTATAGAACTTGTTTTATAAAGAAAAGGTGTGTGTGGGAAGGGATAAAAGTGGATTTTCGAAAGATGAGCCTAGACGGGATGGATGGCATTTCAGTGTGATTTACCGTTTGGTGTGCTCGTGCCGGTGTGGCAGGGCAAGGAAGGAAGATATCCATCTTGTCACCCCTAAGGACCAAGTTGGTGTTACATCTCACCTAACTCCACTATCGTGCAAACCACTCGACCGTTGTATGGGCAACGGCTTAGCATAAATCCCACTAGTTAGTCTGATAGCCATCAGGAGAGCTGAGAGCAACGGGTGACTAAGGAGAAGGGATAAGCCCCGAGTGACTTATGCCCCGGTTAAACCTAGGTGAACGGTCGATGACCCCTTGGTGCATCCCATGATGGCTAGTCAGGTCTAGCTAAGGTGGGCAATGGCTTTGTTGGGATCTGCACCGTCACTAAGGTGATCGAGTTGCGGTACCCCGCTTGTGGGTAAAGTTGCACACCTCTGCAGAGTTAAAAAAACCTATTCGAATAGTCCGTGCCCACGATACTGGGCGAGTTACGGTGTGGTCTCACAACTAGTGTTTACTTTGGGATGGGTTGGTGTGAGATGTTTTGGAAATGCGTCCGGCAGTTGTGCCGTGTGCTACGGCGGATGAGGAGTCCGGTAGCAGCTTAAAACTTGAACTCCGTGTTACTCACTACAAAAACTGGTTTCTGAAATATTTTTGGCTAAATGAACCCCTGCATAAAATTTTGCTTTCCGCACATTAAACCGTAACCTTATCCATTGTTTTACCTGAGCATGTTATTCTGATATAACCCCCTCTGTGGGTGTGGTTGGACTTGCTGAGTACGTTTGTACTCACCCCATTCTTACTTTTTACAGAAGAAGACCCAGACTTCGTACCAGACGATGCCGAGTAGGGTTATCATTCTACACCCAACCTTGCCTGTGGAACCGGCCCTGTTCGAGATGTTTTCGCTGGCGCAGTACTCTGAACCCGAGCTCGATCCCATGTGGGTCGCGCTCTGGTGTTATGTCGTAGCTTGGTTACTTATTATTATCATCTGTATTGAGTGTCCTCCTCGGAGGTTTGTACGGTAATGAACCATCTGATGTAATAAATGTGGCATCAGCCTCCTGGGACTGATGTTTGTATCACATTTAAGTTCTCTCTTATGAGGGGACGCTTCAGTTAACCTTGGGCCCGGTAGGGACCTGGTTAGCAGACGGAGCAGAGTAATTATGGAGTGTCTTCTGGGCCATAGCTTGAGAAGCTGACGATGATGCAATGACTGGTTTGGCTGCCGAGAGTGATCTCTGAGGTGATACGAGACGAGCTCGTGTCCTCCTCAAATGTGACTCTGGATCAGAATGAAAGTTTTGTGGCAAGTCAAAATCGGTCATACACTACCCTATTTTCATATCAACAAAGACAAGAAAATAAAGCCAAGTTAGCCTATTTAGCAAGCGAATACCAATTTCGATTTTGTTAATAACTTTGTCTATATACTTCAATCTGTTCGATCCCCGGCAACGGCGCCAAAAATGCTTGTTGGCGCCTACCAACGTCACCACCAGGAAACAGCGATGACGCCCGCAGACGCCAATTGGGGTGGCAGTATTTCATGAACCATGAATAAATCCGCAAGCGCACGGAATACCGCTGTAGCATTTTATCCGGGAGTATACCGGGGTGTCATTTATATTTCCGCAGGGAAGGCGGTGAGTGAAGAGATATGGACTAGTTGATGAACTTTATCTAGATTGGATATTGTCATGCATAGACATGGGTAAGATAATAACATGGTAGGAGGTAGTGTGACACACACAAACCACCCTCTTGGATAAATAAAAGATAAAAGAAAGATAAAAGATGCTTTAGGCCGGGAGCAAGGTAAAAGTCAGAGCTTGAGTCAGCTGTGCTAGGCTAGCTATATCTACACTTTTTCATTAATTAGCTCATCAGAGATTAAACTACACAACAGGGAGATCGCTATCGAAGCAACGGGAGGAGCCCGTATACCCCGGTGACTTTATGTACCTCCTACCCCCCATACCAAACGTGGAGGATTACTCGGGCTCGGACAGGGCTGTCACCACCTGCCGGCTACCTCTACAAACTGTGGGTATAGTTGACATCCAGCAACACTTAGCTAATCTAGACACCATGTCTACACTAGTAAGGGATACTCTAGTGTCGCGCACGGAGCTCTGATATTTTCTGTGATTTTATGTCGGGCCAAAGTGTGCTTGCAACCTGCATATTATCTCCAAAATACAACTTGCATTTTCTAAAAGGTAAAGTGTGGTTTAGGGACTTTATTGAATAAGGATGCGTGTAAGAAATGCAAACTCTCATGATTTTCTGATCAAGTTGACGCCCGAAAACGATCGTTAGTGAGCGTCAACATAGACTAGACCTGGTACTGATGCATTGGTACCGGACAGAACCTTCACCTGGTACTAAAGAGAGCCTTAGGCACCGATTCTTTTACCCGGTGCTGGAGACCAAGACTTTTAGTCTCGGTTTCGGGGTATCAGTTGGAAACCGGCGCCTAAGGCCCTTGTCACCCGGTGTTGAAGGTCCTTTCTCTACTAGTGTAATGCAGTCCAAAATTAATCGTCATTATTCCAAATACAACTGTACCCAGTGTTTCTTGGATGCCATCATCATGCTACTGGTCAACTTCATTGGCATATTGTGCTTCGATTTGAATTATATTTGGCTGATGCTTTTTATTTGTACCACTTTTTCCAATGAACAAATGTGGGAAAATGATGAAATGTTCAGTCATATAGTATGAATGATATATAGATTTTTTGTAGATTGTGATGCTTTCGGTTACTAAATCATGTAACTATATGGACCTTTTAGAAAAGGGGGAGTTTCCGGCCTCTGCAATCGCACACAGCCAATTTTCACAGCAATCTCAGCTCCAAAGCTGATCACAAATAATATGTAAAAGTATATGTCGGTGTTTTAATGGCAAGCCTACCTAGGGATACCCTAATGTAGCATACTGTAGGCAGGGAGTCGCCGAGATCAAGAACATGATGGTGCAAGCAACACAAGGTTTAAACATGTTCGGGCCGTGAGTTGCTTAATACCCTACGTTTTGTTTGGTGGTTTGAATTGCCTGAAGTTGGTGTATGCTTTTGACGGGTCCCTACCCACCCTTATACAGCCTGGGGGATAGGGTTACATGAAACCCCAGATCGGTATGAACTTAGGAGTCCCTCTCGAGTACTACTCGAATAGTTTCCTTCTATATCTACATGATGTATGGGTACAAGACATGCCATGATGTATGGGTACAATACATGCCCCATCCTATATCTCGTATAGATATGTGCCACGTCAAATATCTTGTGGCCCCAGGTCTAACAAGCCCCCGAGTTCGTTGTAGCCGAACAACGCACGCTTTTGAGTACTTCTGAAGTTGTCTTCTGAGTACCTTGAACTTCACCTACAACGTGTCTTCCAAGTACTTCTTTGGCTGCACCAAGGGTGTGTAGTGCTTTTGCTCGAGTAGTCTTGAAGCCTTCATGAATTATCTTCATATATATGGTGTGCAATAAAAAATTGCACTCCATATAAAGTAGCCCCCGCGCCTTAGGTTGAATCGAAGAATTCAGGCCGATGGTCCATCTAGAATCTTGAATTTCAACTTTCATTTTCCAAATAAATTTGAAAAACAAATCAGTGCTGACACATACCCAGTAGCCCTCAAGCCTTGAATCCAAATTCTTGAAAGGATCCAAAATATCCTGACATAATTTTGATGTGTTTGTTTCAATGTTAGCCTAAACGTTAACGGTGAACGGTCGATCATCCATCATTTAGCAAAACTTGGTATACAGGGCCATTTAAATGGCCTTTTAAACGGTCAAAACTATTTTGCACGGCTTGACATGGCTAATCGGCCTACATGGCTACCCATCGAGTAGCATTTACACACCGTGTAGGCGAACAGTGGTTTGGTTTAGAGATGTTTGGTCAAAAATTCGAGTGACCCTTTTTTCGAGTAATATCCTAGAAAAAAATTGCTAAATCAAATAAACTTCCAAATCCGAAATGTCTATTCTAGGAATGAGGAAAGAACGTTTCAACTTCTGTAAATTTACAAGATTGCGACGCGCCTGATTATTTAACCGCGAGGATGACCTAGGGTAACTCCCCGCTTTCACTGTTTTCTCAATTCTTCCAGGGCCGCCATTCGCATTGCTTTCCCCTCTCGGCTCCAAGTCCAATCCCCTGCGCAGCTTTTGTGTGTGTGTATATCCTTTCTACATTTGCTTGTAGCTACCTCACATGTATATCTCATGATATCGGACGGATCTAATCCAACGAAGAGTATGTATGCGAAGTATGTGTTCATACTAGAATATATATTGGATATGTGACCATACATAGAGTATATGGACATACTTATTTTATATACTATGGTATAATCATAGTATATTTAAAAAATAGGACTGCTTTTGAATTTTTTCATGTATATACCTTTGAAGTATTTTAGAATAAATATACGAATATACTCAAAGTGATAAATAAATATGCGGACATACACATGATGGTATACTGACGATGAGAGTAGCTATACACGAGTATAGAAAAAACATACACGAGTATAGAAAAAACTCTTCCTATATATAGTGCGCCAGAGCTCCGACGAGAGCGCCGCCGTGCGCCTTAAATTGCTATTTAGCTCACTGGCGCACTGAATTTACATGCTAACATCATTTAGTAGTAAAAGGTGTAATTTAATGCTCCTTGACTAGACATCTGCGAGTATGCCCTGATTTAACGCTTGACTAGACACCTACCGATCTGTCCTGATTTAACGCTTGCTAGACCAGGCTGAGCATCCCTCAGTTTTCGTGGATATTTTTGGCGCAGTTGTAGCGATTTGAGTTGACCGGTTGTCGCATGAGATAAATTTTACGACTTGGTGTGTGCGGGAGTAAAAGGCACCGAACCTCTAACGCCGTTGAGGTAGCACGGGAGTAAAAAGTGATTGTTCCCATGTTCCATATCTGACCCGGTGCCTAGTCGACCATTTTATTGATGGTGGAGCGGTGAACTCAGTCCCCATACGTCAATTGATTTACTACCACTAGTTTTTTTTTACGGGGTCAAATTATCTAGCGATCTTACTCCCATCACACCTCCCGCAAGCATGGCCCCCGCCCCGATTTACTGTAGTGTTCTTAATTTGTGTGTTAGTAAATTTCTATTGCTACAGCAGGTTCTGCCACTAAAAATACTGACATGAGAGAGCCATATTACTCTTGCGGAAACAGAGTTACGCTTAATGTTGACAGCCAAAATTGGCACAAACCAGTCTGACCGGTCAAGGTACTGTGGCCTGTTCGGCAGGACCGGTCTGACCGGTAGTTCCGACCGGTCTGACCGGTCCAGGTAGAGTCCAAGTACAACTAGAGTTTTTCATATATTTATATCTGTAAACAGGATTTCTTGCGGGATAAGTCCACCCCACCCTATAAATATAAAGGGTCACGGCCGATTTGGGAATCCAATCGAACAAAAATCAATACAAACTCTACTTTTTATCCTCTTCTCCAAACCCTAGCTTTTCCAACCCCATCTGCTGTTCTTCCTTCGTCTCCGCGACGTTTGAAGGCGTTCTAGGTGGCCTGCCGATTCTAGAACAACCCTACGTGCGCCTACCCCCATAGGGGCGGCCCTTCGGGCCTAACTTTGCCTTTCTTCTCTTTGTCATCACTTGAACCTAAAAGCCTGAGAATGGTCATCTTAACAATCATATTAGTCCCATTGATTGCATTGTCATTCGATCACCAAAATCACTCGAAATGGCATAAATGGTGCCATGTTCGTTACAGTTAGAAGTAAAACCCGCACATACCAAAAGCCGTATCCTACTTCGTTTGATTCAGTTGCATACCCTACTGGTTTTATGTTGCCTGAGTTTGTTAAATTCAGTGGGGAAGATACTAGGAGTACTTTTGAGTATATTAGTCAGTATCTTGCCTAATTAGGAGAAGCTGGTTCAATAGACGAGTTAAAAGTGCGTTTATTTTCTTTATCTAACTGGAACCGCTTTCTCATGGTTTTCATCTTTGGCACCTAATTCTATTGGCTCATGGGAACAATTAGAGCAGAAGTTCCATGAGCACTTTTTTCTGTGGGCATGATGAGCTTAAATTGTCTCACTTGACATTGGTTAGACAATCGCGTGATGAATCTGTCAATGATTATATGAGACGATTCCGCGATACAAAAAACCGATGCTTTAGTGTGAATATTGCAGAAAAGGATTTAGCTGACTTGGCTTTTAATGGCTTGCGCTATCATATTAAAGAAAGATTAGAGGGCTATGATTTCTTTACTATTATTGTGGTGCATCAAAGAGCTTTGGCTGTAGAAAGCCGTGGCAAAGAGTCTCAAGAATCTAATAGGCATCATCGTTCAAGTGTGCATTCTTTAGAATGCAATTCAAATTGTTCGGACGATGAGCCTAATGATGTGTATGCTGCTGAGTTTGCTTGGCCATCTCAAGCTAAACCATTTACTTGTTCTTCTCTTATGCCGATTCAGAAAAATCAGCAAAATCAACGATTTACTTTTGATGTATCCAAGTGCGAGAGGATATTTGATGAGTTATATAGGATTAGATATGTCAAGATGTCACATACTCCACCGCCGCTTGAAGAGTTGAAGCGGCGAGCATATTGCAAATTTCATAATACTTTTTCACATGCTACTAATGATTGCAATGTGTTACGTAGACAAATTCAATCGGACATTAATGAAGGACGATTGGTTATTCTTAATATGCAAATTGATCAGAATCCTTTCCCGGTGCATATGTTGGAATTGAGTAATCCCAAAGTGTTAGTTCGGCCAAGTCAAGCCGAATCGACAAAAGGGAAAAATGTAGTTATTGGTGATGAAAGACCTGAAAAGTAGCTGACATTACAGACCTCTCAAGGCGCAAAAATACTCGGGGGGCAAGACAAGAAGAAGAAGGCCGACAACAAGTCGACCGGTCTGACCGGCCATAGCGGTGGTCTGACCAGTTCGACCGGTCTGACCGGTCATGGGACCGGTCTGACCGGTGCGCCCAGTAAATCTGGGAAATCCTCCAAAATCAAGACAATGCCGAGTTTTAAGGAACTTTTGGCCAAATATGAGAAGGAAAGGAGTGCTCAGAGACATAAGGGGCCACCAAGCGAAGTCAAGGATACGGGATCATCGTCAAGACATCAAGAGCAATCGAGTCAAGGTAATTATACTTTATCTAGTGGACCGATTGCTCCATGGTATTGCTGGTATCCTTACTTTTATATACCTATGGATTATAGTAAGATACATATGCGATCATATTATATTCAATATCCTCCTATGTATCCAAATCATGCATTACTATAAAGACCGATTGTTGCTAGCAATAATCCGGTCAAGCAAGATGTTGATTGCAGCAAAGAGAATGAGAAGAGCAAGGAGCAAGATTCAAAGTATTTACAGCCGAGGTGGTGTCCCTCAGGCTTGTCTCATACTCAGAAGCGAAGGCTGCAACGTATGCGCAAGAAGGAGGCAGTGGAACAACAAGTGGAGGCCGTGCCAAAGACGTCAGCGACAATGAAAAAGGTGTGGCGGCCCAAACAATTTGTTTCAACATCGACTTGAGCAAAATATGGCCGATAATTGTTTATTGTCTTTAGTACAAAAAATGGCCGATGTAGTGTTAATCATCGCCCTTAGTCAATTTTTGCTCAGAAGAATGTTTTATTGGCAAGCAAGCTTTACCAAAAAACAGGGGTGCATATGTTGACAGCCAAAATTGGCACAAACCGGTCTGACCGGTCTGACCGAGCGGCCTGACCGGTCGAGGCACTGTGGCCAGTCCGGCAGGGACCGACCGGTCTGACCAGTAGTTCCGACTGGTCTGACCGGTCCAGGTAGAGTCTGAGTACAACTAGGGTTTTTCATAGATTTAGATCTGTAAACACGATTTCTTGCGGGGTAAGTCCACCCCACCCTATAAATATAAAGGGTCACGGCCGATTAGGGAATCCAATTGAACAAAAATCAATACAAAATCTACTATTTATCCTCTTCTCCAAACCCTAGCTTTTCCAACCCCATCTGCTGTTCTTCCTTCGTCTCCGCGACGTTTGAAGAAGTTCTAGGTGGCCTGCCGATCCTAGAACAACCCTACGTGCACCTACCCTGACGGGGTCCCTCCTGGGTTCGCGTTCGTCGGCCGTCGCCGATTCTCACCGGCGACCGGTCTAACCGGTTCCTTAGACCGGTCTGACCGCTCCACGCAGGGAGAGCTGCATCGAGCTCTTTCTCGTGCCGCACGATCTAGTGCGTTCGTGTGTTGACCGAGATTTGCGTCAACAATTATAAAAGTAAGAATGACTTTTACTTACATTTATAGGAACGATACAAACATAATTTTGCCGATTGACGATGTAGCTCTAGCATGAGTGAACCTACAACTCTTGCAGAAATACAACCGTAACAAATAAATTTAACAAAAAATCGAAGAATTGGAATTGTATTTATGTTCAAAAACACACGTGACGTGTTTATATTTAAAAATAATTATGTGACATGAAGTTGATCACGCATCACACAAAAATCATAGAGGTGATGCCACAACATTCACCACCATGCGGTCATGCTGTCGCACAAGCCCATTGTCTAACATGTTCCCATGTAGGACTGCTCTCAGGAGCATCTCCGCGACAGCTCTATGCGACTATGCCTCTCCTAATTGCATGCATTACCAATAAATATTTATTACAGTGTCTAAAATATCAAATATGAAAATTGTAAAAGATACTACTGTAAATTGTGAGATTACTCTCTGAATATGAACAAAAATACTACTTTGAATTATGAAAAAAATATTACATAAAACTGTTTAAAACTAAGAGCAGAAATATTCGAAGAAGCAATTACCAAAATTGTTTAAAATTAAGAGGATTAATATTCAAATAAGTAATCACCCCGTGCAAGCATCTGCCCCCTGAATCATTCTAGCTTGTGGCTTATCTAACAGAGGCACATAGTACTCTAAATTTTGAAATTACTACACGAATATTAATAAAAATACTATTCTAAATATGAGAAAAATATTGCATAAATTTCTCTAAAATTAAGAGGAGTAATATTCAAAGAAGTAATCACCCCATGCATGCAACTGCCTCTGAATCCTTATAGATTGTAGCTTTACAAACAGAAGCACATACCGGTCTAAATTACGAAATATTACGGCCTATTCCTGCGTTTCAAATTATAGGTCGCTTGACTTTTTTGACCTCAAGTTTGACCGCTCGTCTTATTTAAAAATTTGTGCAAAATATCACTTTTTTTGTTGTGAGTTGAATTATCAATACAAGATCTTCAAGAATGGCCTAAATTTGGCAATATTTGCACAAATTTTTTGAATAAGTCGAGTACTCAAACTTGGGATAAAAAAGTCAAACGAATTACAATTTGAAACGGAGGTAGTTGATATGAACAAAATACTACTCCAAATTACAAAAATACTACATAATTGTTAAAAAATTAAGAGGAGTAATATTCAAAGAAGTATTTACCAAAATTGTTGAAGATTAAGATGAGTAATGGTCAAAGAACTAGTCACCTGTGGATGCATCAAGCCCTGAATCTTTTTAGCTTGCAGCTTATCTAACAGAAACTAAGCAGGGTTATCTGCACGCCCGATAGAAACAAAAGAAAAATGCAAACTGCTACAAATTTCAGGTATTAGAGTCATAACGGAACTAATCAGGCACCACAGATGGATTTAGCCTACTAATAAATGATCCAAAATGTGTCATATGGATCTACAATGTACATGTAGGAGTAAATTCATTATGGTATAGCTTACTAGAACAATAAAAATAACATGACTATTGACTTGCAGAATTATTTCCACTATAGTATGACTTCACATGGACTGCACAATTGGATTGTTGTTGTGTGGCAGCGTCACCATGATCACATGATTCACAAGTTATAAACTACTATAAAACACAAAAAACACTACTCTATATTATAAAAAAAATACTACTCAAAATTATGAAAGTACTTCTCTAATGGAAAATACTACTTCTCTAAATGCTATCGAGCAAGTGAAATTAGGCAAGAATAATAAACCACAAGCAAAAGAATAGACGAGCAGACCTCAGTAACAGACGTCTGTAATGCATGCTTGTGCCACGGAGACCGTGAGTTCTCGCTCCATCAGAAATCTTCATTGTCCCACTTGCTGCACGGAAACGAGCCTCAGAGATGGGCGGAGAGGGGGGAGCAGCAACATGAGCCTCCAACCAGGTCCGCCGATGGTGGTGAAGGTGAGCGCCGCTCACAGCGGCCGTGACATAGGCAGATGCGGGTATGGGAGGGCTGCCTTGGTGCCATCAACACAAGCACATCAGGAGAGGGGTCCGCCCCCCACTGCGAGAGTGAATTTCTCCGACAGATCGAGCGATACATGTGCATACAGTGGTGGTTTGGGTGCAGATCGGTTGTGGTTCGGGGAGGCTAATTTACGGTCGCCCGTCAGTTGCAGTCCGTACAGTCGATTTTCCGACCATGCTTTTTTCTCTTTTTAGTAACTTTTTGTCATTTTCTGGAGAAAAATTTTCAAGAGACAGGAAAAATTTTGGTGACAAAAATTTGAAAGAGAAATTTTTGAGAAACACATTGAAAAAATTGCAAGAGAAAACTTTTGCATCCAAAAACAAAAAACTCGGGCAAAAAAAATTTTATAAAAATTTTTCCATCAAAAAAATAAAACAAAAGGAAAAAAATCCGAAACAAAAAATTTGGATAAAATTTTTTGTTAAAATGTTTCCATCAAATAAATAAAAAAATTGTCGACCATTGCTGCTGCTTAACGGATAGGCGGCGGTGCTGGGTAGCAGGCGGCAGCGCTGGGAGAGTAGGGGCCCTGAGGAGGGCAGGCCGCCTGTCGCCGCCGCTGAAGGCCATCATGCCACCGGCCGGGGAAGCCGGCCCCCGCCGGCGCCTCCACCACTGGAGAGAGAGGGAGGGGAGAGATGGATGGAGAAAGAGACACAGGGGGAGAGATAGAGGGTCCCCACTGCCGGACCTTCCCCGTCGTCGGACAGCCACGCCGCTCCCTCCAAGAGGCGGAGGGCGTCACTGCGCAACTCGCCCTGGGGCGCGGAGCTCCTGCGGAGTCCCCCGCAGTCGAGATCCGAAGAAGAAAAGGAGAAAGAGAGAACAGATTAAGGGAACGGAGAGGGGAAGGAAGGATATAAGAATCACGTGGTCATGGCCCCCCATATGGTCATCCACCGTCAGTTTGGTTGGATGCGGGCGACTGAAAACTCAATATTGGGGTTGCGGTTAGGGATGCACCAGAGGGTAGTGGCTCCATCGGATCCGCCGGCGCACCTACACTTGGGCGGTTAGTTTTTGGGCAAGTGTATTGAATACAGGGGAGGGGATTTAGGGGAGAAACACAGACAATGTCATAATTTGATGAGGACATCACTCCCATGGACTCAAGTTGATGTACAAGGTCCAATTACTCGCGCACGCGCTCGACTATTGAATTTACACGTGAGCTCGTTCCTAAGTAAGTATTCGTGTGACTTTATGAATAGTTTGCTACCTAATGATTTAATTATACTTAGGAACAAAGGAGAGGACCAGCAAGGGCATGGAGAATGCCTTGGAGGAATGGATGACCAGCGAGGATGTCCGAAACAAGATGGAGGCCCAAACCGATTCGACTTCGTTTCAGTTTCGTACTCCAGGAATAGCCCGCACTAAAACAGATGCCCAGGTCGCATACAGAGTCAGATTTGGACGTTCTTTATATGGTTAGAAAGATAATTTCAAGATGCTTCCAATGGTACTTGTTTCAGGTCCAAATTCATCAGGAGTCGATAGGAATCGTCCGAGGAAGTTGATATCCAGTTTCTGTCCCGGCGCTGCGACGCCGTCTTTTGGTCTTTGGGCCTTGTATCATTTTGGAGCCCATTAGGGACGCATCCAGGGGCTCTTGCATGACCCTAGAGACTTTATTAGCAGACGCCACATCCTTATTAGGGTTTGAGTTTTGCTTAGATTATTCTGTCAAGAACAGTTTTGCCGCCGTGTCTGTTTGTGAGACCCTAACTCGAGTGCATAATCATTCATCTGCAATTTTTCAGATTGTGTTCTTCCTTGTTCTTGCTTGTGTCTTTGATTCACAGGCAAGGATTAACCTTCATGGTTGATAACCAGAGGAGAAGTGGTGCTGCGATTGCGGGGTTCTAGTCGTGTTGATTGGAAGCCGGATCGTTTGTGTGACATCTTCACCAAATCAATAGTTACCCCCACCTGACGGAAGATCGGCACCCCCTGTTCCCATGAAGTGGTAATCAGAGACTAAGGTATTACCGTCAGGCTTACCCTAGTTCGAGTGTTTACTTTGCTTCGTCCCATAGTCCACACAAAAGCCAAAAAAAAAAATTTAGGGTTTAGTTTCCACATCCCACAGGCGTGTTTAGCGTCAGGTTTACTTTGCATAATTCTTTTTCAGAGTTCGTAGTGTTGAGTTTTGTGTCCTAGTTCCTAGTTTTGTTGCTGGTTAGTTTGTGTTTTGGTTTAGTACTGTGTTTTCCATCCTCCGCTGCCACCAGATCCACCATCGCCTTTCCAACCGATTAGGTTTTGCCTCCGCCAAAACCCTAATCGGACTTCCCCACTTCAATCGGCAATAACTTTCGCATACGGACTCGGAATCAGGCAAACTTTAACACTTCGGACAAGAGAAATTTTTTTGCATCCATCCGTCCCTCGCTTTGTCGAGTTTGGCGAATTCAGAATTTTTAAATTCAGCTAAGAAAATTGTTAGACGGAGCTCTGAAGATTTTGCACGTTTTTTAAAGTTTGTTAGAGAATTTCCATAGGCCACATCTTACATCCGTTTGAGCTAAAATTTTGTGGTGTGCCTATTCTTGTGAGGCAAAAAGAGAAAAAATATATGAAAAATAAAAGCAAAAAAGAGAAAAAGTTGATTTCTACTAGTGCCTCCAACTCAAGACGCGCTCCGTTGAGCCCTTTTTTTTTGCTATTGGTGATGCATCTGTCCAAGTGTGCTTTGCCTTTGATTTCAGTGTTTTTAATCATCTCCATACTTGATCCTTTATTGTTAGCACTACCTTTCTGGGAAACGTATAGGTGTAGCGAAAATGACCTCTCATGCCATATTTCAATATAATGTTTTGGCGATTGATGACATACACAACACTTGGACTAATATGATTGTCAAGATGATGCACATTGCAGTTAACCTTACAATTGTATCAATTGATCAAGAAAGATTGGACAAGGGAAGAAGACCAAGTCATAACTCCCAAAGGTTAAAGAGATAAATGATATGGGGAGGCATGGCTAGGTAAAACACCTTTCACCTAGTTAATTCATTTTGCTACTAATGCTCCTTGTTGCTAGTGGTTATGAAGCTTTTAGGTGTTTGATGACAAAGGGGGAGAAATGTACCCTAAAAGCAAGCATATGATGCCATTACCAAGGGGGAGGAATGGAAAATGCAATGCAAAAGGATGCATGGTGATAGGGGGAGGGTACTTAGTCAATATGGGGGAGAAGTGCAATTTGATGATCCCATGGACAGTACAAAATTTTAATTGCTCATATGGTTCAAACCACACAATTGTCTTACATTGGCCACAAGCCATTGTTTCGCAATTGCTATCAAGCCGGAAGCATTTTGTCCTATGGGCTAATCAAATGCCGGTGACTTTTTAAATGAGCATTGAAA
Source organism: Panicum virgatum (assembly GCF_016808335.1). Lineage (NCBI taxonomy): Eukaryota > Viridiplantae > Streptophyta > Magnoliopsida > Poales > Poaceae > Panicum > Panicum virgatum. Next base: position 18,305,685 of record NC_053142.1, on the reverse strand, counting down.
TGTCATCCGAGCAAGGTAAGTAGTTTCTAACTTTTCAAATTGGTATCAATTTCATATTCTTGCAATTCATCTTGCTTGCTTTGGTTGTGTTGTCATCAATCACCAAAAAGGGGGAGATTGTAGCGAAAATGGCCTCTCATGCCATATTTCAATATAATGTTTTGGCGATTGATGACACACACAACACTTGGAATAATATGATTGTTAAGATGACCATTCTCAGGCTTTTAGGTTCAAGTGATGACAAAGAGACGATAGGCGTAGCTAGGCCCGAAGGGCCGCCCCTATGGTGGTTCCGCTATGGCACATGCACTTCAAAATGGTACCACCTTCCACAAAAAAAATCTTACAAGTGGTATCTCAAATTCAACAAAGGTATGTTGTTTCAATTGGTGCCATATTTTTCAAGATGTAGAGTTTGATCCCCACTATGTGAAATACAAGTGCATACATTTGGTTAGGTGATTCAAACACTATTGCACACATTTAGGGGGAGCTAACTCTATAGCTTGTGTTTTTGTGACTAACATGCTTTCAAAGTGATATTTGTTGTAGTCACACTCCCTTAGTCCATATGGTAATACACTCAATCCTTCGATATCAAGATGATGCACATTGTAGTTAACCTTACAATTGGTATCAATTGATCAAGAAAGATTGGACAAGGGAAGAAGACCAAGCCATAACTCCCAAAGGTTAAAGAGATAAATGATATAGGGAGGCATGGCTAGGTAAAACACCTTTCACCTAGTTAATTCATTTTGCTACTAATGCTCCTTGTTGCTAGTGGTTATGAAGCTTTTAGGTGTTTGATGACAAAGGGGGAGAAATGTACCCTAAAAGCAAGCAAATGATGCCATTACCAAGGGGGAGGAATGGAAAATGCAATGCAAAAGGATGCATGGTGATAGGGGGAGGGTACTTAGTCAATATGGGGGAGTAGTGCAATTTGATGATCCCATGGACTAAGGTACAAAATTTTCATTGCTCATATGGTTCAAACCACACAATTGTCTTACATTGGCCACAAGCCATTGTTTCACAATTGCTATCAAGCCGGAAGCATTTCATCCTATGGGCTAATCAAATGCCGGTGGCTATTTAAATGAGCATTGAAATGTCATCCGAGCAAGGTAAGTAGTTTCTAACTTTTCAAATTGGTATCAATTTCATATTCTTGCAATTCATCTTGCTTGCTTTGGTTGTGTTGTCATCAATCACCAAAAAGGGGGAGATTGTAGCGAAAATGGCCTCTCATGCCATATTTCAATATAAAGTTTTGGCGATTGATGACACACACAACACTTGGACTAATATGATTGTTAAGATGACCATTCTCAGGCTTTTAGGTTCAAGTGATGACAAAGAGAAGATAGGCGTAGCTAGGCCCGAAGGGCCGCCCCTATGGTGGTTCCGCTATGGCACATGCACTTCAAAATGGTACCACATTCCACAAAAAAATCTTACAAGTGGTATCTCAAATTCAACAAAGGTATGTTGTTTCAATTGGTGCCATATTTTTCAAGATGTAGAGTTTGATCCCCACTATGTGAAATACAAGTGCATACATTTGGTTAGGTAATTCAAACACTATTGGACACATTTAGGGGGAGCTAACTCTATAGCTTGTTTTTTTGTGACTAACATGCTTTCAAAGTGATATTTGTTGTAGTCACACTCCCTTAGTTCATATGGTAATACACTCAATCCTTCGATATCAAGATGATCCACATTGCAGTTAACCTTACAATTGGTATCAATTGATCAAGAAAGATTGGACAAGGGAAGAAGACCAAGCCATAACTCCCAAAGGTTAAAGAGATAAATGATATAGGGAGGCATGGCTAGGTAAAACACCTTTCACCTAGTTAATTCATTTTGCTACTAATGCTCCTTGTTGCTAGTGGTTATGAAGCTTTTAGGTGTTTGATGACAAAGGAGGAGAAATGTACCCTAAAAGCAAGCAAATGATGCCATTACCAAGGGGGAGGAATGGAAAATGCAATGCAAAAGGATGCATGGTGATAGGGGGAGGGTACTTAGTCAATATGGGGGAGAAGTGCAATTTGATGATCCCATGGACTAAGGTACAAAATTTTCATTGCTCATATGGTTCAAACCACATAATTGTCTTACATTGGCCACAAGCCATTGTTTCACAATTGCTATCAAGCCGGAAGCATTTCGTCCTATGGGCTAATCAAATGCTGGTGCCTTTTTAAATGAGCATTGAAATGTCATCCGAGCAAGGTAAGTAGTTTCTAACTTTTCAAATTGGTATCAATTTCATATTCTTGCAATTCATCTTGCTTGCTTTGGTTGTGTTGTCATCAATCACCAAAAAGGGGGAGATTGTAGCGAAAACGTCCTCTCATGCCATATTTCAATATAATGTTTTGGTGATTGATGACACACACAACACTTGGACTAATATGATCGTTAAGATGATCATTCTCAGGCTTTTAGGTTCAAGTGATGACAAAGAGAAGATAGGCGTAGCTAGGCCCGAAGGGCCGCCCCTACGGTGGTTCCGCTATGGTACATGCACTTCAAAATGGTACCACCTTCCACAAAAAAAAAATCTTACATGTGGTATCTCAAATTCAACAAAGGTATGTTGTTTCAATTGGTGCCATATTTTTCAAGTTGTAGAGTTTGATCCCCACTATGTGAAATACAAGTGCATACAAGAATTGAAGAGGCCGTGAAGAAATCCAAGTCGAAAAGATCAAGACGAAGACAATTTGCTATCACCGGTTAAACCGATGATGAGCAAATTGCACTCATCAGTGCAATGAACACAGAAGCTACGAGCTAGGGTTTGGCACCGGATTAACCGGCGTTGGGTGTTTTACAGTCACCGGTGTAATGGACCTGGAGGCCGAAGAAGCAGCAGGAGTTTTACTGGCACCGGTTAAACTGACGATAAAGAAAAAGTGAGCGTCGGTGCAGTTGTCCAGAGACTCCATTTTTCGGGGGGTTTCTAAACTTGCACTCACTGGTTAAACTGATGTTAGTTTTGAGAGCGTCGGTCGATTGATCAAGTAGCCGTTGGAAGACTGTAACGGCTAGTAGAAGGGAAAGTACACTCACCGGTTGAACCGGTGTTGGCAAACCTGGAGCGTCGGTTTAACCGACGTTAAGAAATTTTGTCAGCCTTTCCCAACGGCTCTTTTGGGGTGTGTGGGCTATATATACCCCCAAGGCCGGGTCATTTGAGAGGGCTGGAGTTGCTAAAGCCTACTACACTTGAAGAACACCTCCAACCACCATAGAGCATCATTGTACATCATATAGGCTTAAGCACACTTGTGAGAGTGCTTAGTGCTTGATTAGGCTTAGTTCTTGAGAGAACTAGCTTGAGTGAAAGTCTTGCTGCGGCAAGCATCTTGTGTACTCGTCGTGTGACCCTCTGACTTGGTGTGGAGAGGCAACGACACTTTGTGCGGGGAAGGAGACCCCTCTTGGTGAGAAGCTCCGATAGTGAAGATGGTGCCGTGGGTGATGCTTCGAGAGAGACGGTGGCGGTGGCCTTGTCTTGGTGACTTGGGGTCACTTAGCCTTTGCTTGCCAGGAGCCTTGGTGGCGAACGCAAGACGGTGATCAAGCGGAGAGACTCGGCATCACACTTGTTCGTGTTGGACAAGTGGCCGTGGACGTAGGGAGGGACTTGGTGTCCTAACCGAACCACGTTAAATCGTGTGTCCTGGTGTCATCACGGGAGTTTGCATATTCTCTCCATTACCTCTTTACTTACCGTATTACATTTCCGCATTTACTCTATCTTGCGTGCCTTTACTTTCCTAGTTAGTTTGATTAGGATTGGCTATAGGTTGCAAGTCTTTTAGGGGTAAGTAGAGAGTAGCATAGATAAATCTTAGTCATAACTAGCATGTGTAGGACGTGTTAGGTTTATCTTATGCAAATAGATTGAGCCCTAGGATAGAAAGCGATTAGCGACCCTATTCACCCCCTCCCCCTCTAGGGTCGGACACCCCAGTGATCCTTACAATAGGCCAGCAACTAGGACTAGTACTTGGGACCTTTATTCATCATTGCTATCTATTATTGAATCGTGTTCCACTAACATACATATTGTGCCATCCGAGCTCCACATATTACCTTCTGATCAATACAGCTTTGACCTTACAATTGCGGTTTCACTACCTCTTGTTAAGTATCACGAACCAGCCTCCGATTGTACCATCCTTTGCTTTGTATTTTCGTAAGATACTTGTAAGAGCTTGGTAAGACATAGTGCGTATGTTTGTTCCACAAGAGAGCGCGTAATGAGATTAGTCGGGATAACCTTCACCGTTTGTTCCTGTTTTGGTGTTTGCATTGGCAGGAGACGGTGATGATGAAACAAGGATCCCTACAGATTTCAATGAATGTGTCAGCCGGGAAGAGCTTGAGGCGGCCAACAAGCTAAAGCTAGAAAAGATGGACGAAATGGTCCATAAGTCGGTCCATGATGCGATCATTGCCATGGAGCTTGGCAAGACTTACGAGAGGCTGGATCGACGGTTGTCCGACATCGTCGATAGTCTTGCTGCATTGGAGACACGTCCAAAACAGCAGCAGCAGGCACCACCGCCGCCGCCTCCACATTTTCCATATGATGCGGTGCTTGATGAACATGGCAATTATGATGAAGCAGCCACTCGAGACTTACGCCTACGATGCCACCTTCACCAGAACACAGAAGGTATGGGTTTTGGTGCTCCACACCGTCACCAAGGTAATAACAATCGTGTTCCTGATGACCCTTATGCTAAAATTAAGTTTACCATACCATATTTTTCGGGTCATTATGATGCTGAGGGATATCTTGATTGGAAGATGACAATAGAACAAAAATTTGCTTCACACCTTGTACCTGAACGTCATCAAGTTATGCAAGCCACTAGTGAGTTTAAAGATTTTGCTATCATTTGGTGGACTGGTCTAGTTGCCGATGGTAGAGCACCTGCGACTTGGCATGATCTTAAGGTAGCTATGCGTAATAGATTTGTTCCCCCATCTTATCATAGACAATTACGTAAGAAACTGATGCGTTTAGACCAAGGGGATAAATCTGTTCAGGATTATTATGGTGAGCTTCAAAAAGGTTTGCAGCATTGTGGTATATTTGAGGGACTCGAGGATGCTATTTGTCATTTTTATTCAGGTTTAGGGCATGAAATTCAGGATATTGTTGATTATAAAGATTTTAACACTATCGACAAGTTGTTCCAGTTTGCTATGCTTGTAGAAAAGGAATTGCAGGGACGACTACAGCGACCCCGGAGTACGTTTGGCGCCTCATCTATGCCAAAGACGAGCACACCTTCTTCGAGTCGCACACCTTCGATCCCTCCACCAGCCACGCGACCTGCCTCGACTCCTGCTACACCTGCCAAGAAACCGGATTCATCAACACCTGCAGCACTGTCTAGTGGTCGCACTTCGAGCATTAAGTGCCACAACTGCCATGGGATTGGACACGTGAAGAAGGATTGCCCTAGCCAATGGACATACATTGCTACAGATGATGGCTACATTAGTGCTTCTGATGCTGAGGATGATGATGATGGTGACTCCAGTGAGGCTGCCATAGATGATGATGCCATGTTTGGTGGTGCTGCCATGGCGAATCTTCGGAGCATCATTGTGCAGCGTGTCCTTAGTACTCAGCCTGAGCTCTCACAGCAGCAGTGCCATAATTTGTTCCAGACTTTCTTCGCTATCCAGAATCGGCGTGGACGTGTGATTATTGATGGAGGAAGTTGCAACAATTTGGTGAGTTCAAATTTGGTCAAGAGGCTTGGCTTGACCACACGACCATGGCCACACCCATATCACATTCAGTGGTTCAGTGATTCCGGTGAGGTTAAGGTAACACACACGGTACGAGTGCATTTTTCCATTGGTATATATTCTGATTTTGCGGATTGTGATGTCGTACCTATGGATGCATGCTCTCTTTTTTTGGGTAGACCTTGGGAATATGATACTGATGCTAAACACCATGGTAGAAGTAATAAATACACCTTCATGCATAAGGGGAAGAAAATTACTTTGCTGCCTTTAATTCTTGCTGAAATTGTACAAGCTGAAAAAGATAGAGCTGAAAGTGCTAAAAAAGAACCAACTGTTCCACTGAAAATCAGCAAGCAATTAAATTGAATGCTCCTGTCATGCTTGCAATGAAATTTGATCTTGCTGAAATTCATGATGATGATGCTTGCTGCCATGCTTTGGTTTGCAAAGATGCTTTATTTTCCATTGATGATATTGCTAGCACTTTGCCTGCGCCTGTGACTAACCTTTTGCAGGAGTTCAGAGATGTTTTTCCCTCTGAAATACCTTTAGGGCTTCCTCCCATTCACGTGATTGAGCATCAAATTGATTTGATTCCTGGAGCGAGCTTGCCCAACCGTGCTGCATATCGGGCTAATCCTGAGGAGACTAAGGAGATTCAGCGCCAAGTCCAAGACCTTTTGTACTGTGGGTGTGTACGTGAGAGCCTTAGTCCTTGTTCTATTCTTGTCATTTTGGCTCAAAAAGAGATGACAGTTGGTGCATGTGTGTAGATTGTAGAGCCATTAACAACATCACCATCCGATATCGTCATTCTATTCCTCGATTAGATGACATGTTTGATGAGTTAAGTGGTTCTAAGATTTTCTCTAAGGTTGATTTGCACAGTGGATACCACCAGATTAGAATGAAATTGGGCGTTGAATGGAAAACTCCTTTTAAAACCAAGTTCGGATTGTATGAGTGGATAGTAATGCCTTTTGGGTTAACTAATGTACCTAGTACTTTCATGCATTTAATGAATGAGGTTTTATGTCCTTTTATAGGCAAATTCGTGGTGGTTTACTTTGATGATATCTTGATTTACAGCACATGTTTATCTGAACATCTTGATCATCTACGTGCTGTTTTTGATGCTTTGCGAGCTGCGTGCTTATTTGGTAACCTCGAGAAGTGCACCTTTTGCACCGAACGGCTATGTTGTGACTCCACAGGGCATTGAGGTGGATGAGGGCAAGGTGCATGCTAATCAGAGTAGGCCAACGCCGTCGACGGTGACACAAGTGCGGAGTTTCCTTGGACTTGCAGGATTTTATCGCCGTTTTGTGAAGGATTTCAGCACCACCACTGCCCTTTACATGAGCTGATGAAGAAGGGTGTCTCATTCCATTGGGGGCAGCCACAGGAGGATTATTTTGCTCTTTTGAAAGAGAAGCTTACTCACGCGCCGCTACTCCAACTTCCTGATTTTAGTAAGACTTTTGAGCTTGAATGTGATGCAAATGGAGTTGGCATTGGTGCTGTTTTGATGCAAGGAGGTAATCCTGTTGCTTACTTTAGTGAGAAATTGAATGGACCTGTTCTTAATTATTCCACGTAAGATAAAGAATTATATGCTCTCATTAGATATTTACAAACGTGGAAACATTACTTATGGTCTATGGAATTTGTTATTCATTCGGATCATGAATCACTTAAGCATCTTTGTAGACAAACAAATCTGAATCGTAGACATGCTAAGTGGGTGGAATTTCTTGAAACTGTTCCCTACATCATTAAACACAAAAAGGGGAACGATAATGTGATTGCTGATGCTTTGTCTAGATGCTATGACATGTTGTCTCAACTTGATTATCGTATTTTTGGACTCGAAACGATTAAGGGACAATATGCTCTAGATGATGATTTTAAAGATGTGATCTTGAATTTCAAAGAGAGACGTACATGGAATCAATTTGTGCTAAATGATGGATACTTGTTTAGAGATAACAACCTATGCATTCCAGTTGGTTCCGTTCATATCTTGTTGTCGCAGGAAGCGCATGGTGGTGGTTTGATGGGCCACTTTGGTGCTAAGAAGATGGAGGCTGTGCTGTCCACACACTTCTTTTGGACTCGGATGCGGCGTGATGTTGAGCGCTTTGTTGCTCGATGCACAACGTGTTAAAAGGCTAAGTCGCGATTGAATTCACATGGTTTGTATATGCCTCTTCCTATTCTTTCAGTTCCGTGGGCGGATATTTCTATGGACTTTGTTTTGTGATTGCCTCGAACGAAGAGGGAGAGTGATAGTGTTTATGTGGTGGTCGATCGATTTTCTAAGATGGCACATTTTATACCTTGTCATAAAACAGATGATGCCATTCATATTGCTAACCTCTTTTTCAAAGAGATTGTTCGCTTGCATGGTATGCCTTCTACTATTGTTTCAGATCATGATGCAAAATTCTAGAGTCATTTTTGGCGCACGCTATGGAACAAATTGGGGACAAAGTTGCTATTTTCTACAACATGTCATCCCCAAACTGATTGACAAACAGAGGTGGTGAATAGAATACAAGCAATATTGAAGCAATACTTGAAGATGTGGGAAGAGTGTTTGCCGCATGTGGAGTTTGCATATAATCGGGCGGAACACTCCACCACCAAGGTAAGTCCTTTCCATGTAGTGTATGGCTTTAACCCTCATGCTCCCATTGATCTTTTGTCTCTACCTACTACTGAGCGTGTGCATAGTCATGCTAAGGAGCGTGCTGATTTTATTTTGAAATTGCATGCTTCAACTAAAGAAAATATTGAAAAGATGGCTGAAAAATATAGAATTGCTGGTAGTCAAGGTAGAAGGGAAGTTAAACTTGAACCGGGTGATTTAGTGTGGTTGTATTTGAGAAAAGATTGATTTCCAAATTTGAGAAAGTCTAAGTTGATGCCACGTGCTGCTGGACCATATAAAATTTTGAAAAAAATTAATGATAATGCATATAAGCTTGAATTGCCTTTCGAGTTTGGGATGAGTCCCACCTTTAATATTTCAGATTTGAAACCATACTTGGGAGAGAAGGATGAGCTTGAGTCGAGGACGACTCCACTTCAAGAGGGGGAGGATGATGATGACATCACCCCCATGGATACAAACAACACTCCTCAAGTTGATGTACAAGGTCCAATTACTCGCGCACGCGCTCGACTATTGAATTTATAGGTGAGTTCATTCCTAAGTAATTATTCTTGTGACTTTGAGAATAATTTGCTACCTAATAATTCAATTGTAATTAGGAACAAAAAATAGGACCAGCAAGTGCGTGGAGAAGGCCTTGGAGGCATGGAGGACCAGCGAGGACGTCCGAAACAAGATGGAGGCCCAAACCGATTCGACTTCGTTTCAGTTTCGGACTCCAGGAACAGCCCACACTAAAACGGACGCCCAGGTCGTATACGGAGTCGAATTTGGATGTTCTTTATATGGTTGGAAAGACCATTTCAAGACGCTTCCAATGGCTCCAGTTTCAGCCTCAAATTCTTCCGGAGTCGACAGAAATCGTTCGAGGAATTTGGTGTCCAGTTTATGTCCTGGCGCTGCGACGCCGTCTTTTGGTCTTTGGGCCTTGTATCGTGTTGGAGCCCATTAGGGGCGCATCCAGGGGGTCTTGCACGACCCTAGAGACTTTATTAGCAGCTGCCACATCCTTGTTAGGGTTTGTGTTTTGCTTAGATTATTCTGTCAAGAACAGTTTTGCCGTCGTGTCGGTTTGTGAGATCGCAACTTGAGTGCTTAATCATTCATCTGCAATTTTCCAGATTGTGTTCTTGCTTGTTCTTGCTTGTGTCTTTGATTCGCAGGCAAGGATTAGCCTTCGTGGCGAGGTCAATCGTACAGCGCATGGTTGATAACCTGAGGAGAAGTGGTGCTGCGATTGCGGGGTTCTAGTCGTGTTGATTGAAAGCCGAATCGTTTGTGTGACATCTCCACCAAATCGATAGTTACCCCCACCTGACGGAAGATCGGGACCCCTGTTCCCATCATAATTGACGGAGAGTTTCAAATAGTCACGGCTCCCTAACCAGAACCACCAGTGTGGGGAATGGGAAGAGTAAAAAACACCATTGTCCTTGCATTTTTACTCAGGTGGCCATTGGTAATTACGATGTTGTGTATGTCTGCTAGATAATTACATATATTGAAAGAGATTTTTACTACAGCTATGGTGCATGTCTTGTCATTGGGTGTATGTTGATTGTTGAGTCTAGGCATTGATTGCGGTGATTAAACCTCATGCAGTTGTGTTTTTACGTGGGTCGCCGGAGCTGGATGGCGCCGCCAGTGCGCTAAATTTTATTTAGCTGGCTGGGTACTGAATAGTTACCCCACCTGACGGAAGATCGGACCCCTGTTCCCATTATAATTGACGGAGAGTTTCAAATAGTCATGGCTCCCTAACCAGAACCACCAGTGTGGGGAATGGGAAGAGTAAAAAACACCATTGTCCTTGCATTTTTACTCATGTGGCCATTGGTAATTACGATGTTGTGTATGTCTGCTAGATAATAACATATATTGAAAGAGATTTTTACTACAGCTATGGTGCATGTCTTGTCGTTGGGTGTATGTTGATTGTTGAGTCTGAGCATTGATTGCAGTGATTAAACCTCATGCAGTTGTGTTTTTACGTGGGTCGCCGGAGCTGGATGGCGCGGCCAGTGCGCTAAATTTTATTTAGCTCGCTGGGTACTGAATAGACAATTGGTATATATAAAATAATGTCTCTACATGCATAGTTTGTTGTAGTGTGTGTGATATAAATACCTATTGTCTATATCCTCTAAGTGTACTAAAAAATATTAAAAAACGTGATAATACCTTGAGTGATGGAGCTTCGAACTCAAGATCTCACAACATATTTTACAATCCTCAAAACTTGCTAGCCATCTCAACCTTACAACAATTGTTACACATACACTTAGTATAATTATTATGAGTATTCCATAATGTGCCTCAATGATCCAAATAGTGTCTCAAGATATTAAACGGAATGACTCAAACTATGCCTCTATGGGTCTAAGGTAAAAAATTAAGGTGTCTCAAACTTGCCTCCAATAATATATAATGACATTTTATGAAATGACTTTAAAAAATATTTCTATGATTTAAAATACCTCAAATAGCGTCTCAATAGCATGTGCTCCAATCTGGCCTTTAATAGAGGGCCGCTCACGGCGTGTGGTTACAAGTGGGCAGCCATGGTCATTGACCTAGCTAGGAATTTACTAGGAAACACGCTATCCTGACCCTGAACAACCTAGCTAGACTTTAAGGTTCAGCTGTTGAGCGGCAGACGTTTACACATTGACATCGAACATGACCTAATGTACATGTATCCTGACCCTTGACGACCTATAGACTTTAAGGTTGAGCTGTTGAGCAGAAGATGGTTACACATTGAGATTGGCCTAATGGGCTGAACTATAGCATTAGACAATAGTGATTATTAATGAGTTTCTGTAGATCTGACCATATTAATTAATAGGGTGAATAATGTTGACATAGTCAATAAAACTAGCATGTTGACATATGTTGTATTAGTCTCATGTAAGTTAGGCGTCGGACTTGGGAAACCAAATTGCACAAAATAAAACAGGCAAGAAGGTAAAATATAGACATGTTCATTCATACTAGCTGCTAGTGACCAATGTATCAGTACTACTAAAGACTCTCGTATTGGGCATCTTGTCTGTCATGGATCCTTTAGTGACCCTGTAAGCAATTTACTTGTCAAGGTTAGTAATTGAAATTGTACATGTAAATTTCTTTTAAATATTCTTGTATTGTGGACTAATATTTGACGCATGGAAAATAATGGGTTGTTTGTTACGCTTCTTTAAAACAACCAACGGAGATATCAACACAGCTAGACTCACCATGGAGATAACAACCAACGGAAATATTTTTTTTCTTTTTCTCGTGCTTGCTTTGACACTGTTATGTAAAGTCGATGCTTGTGCATCTCAAAGTGGCCCAAAACACCATGTTTTTTGACGCTCTTCTTATGGCGTTAATTTTTTTTGACTCATTGTTGATTGACAAAATTGGAAAGGACCGAGCCAGACCAGTTTGACTAGTTTCCAAACCAGTCACGCCGGTCTAGCCTGCTGCAATCCGAGTAGGTTTATGTTTGTAATTTGGAAAACTTTAGAAACTGACTCATAACAAAGAGGTTCGACTTTCCCAGCCTATATATATAATGGGCAATGGCCGATTGAGGACAACCAAATCGATTCAAACATATTCGCAATTACTTTTTATGTCCAAACCCATCTCTTTTTCAAACCTTAATTTCTATTCTTCTTGCGTCTCTACGGCTTACGGCTTTCGAGGGTGTTCTGAGTGGCCTGCCAACCCTAGAACAACCCTAGCTTCACCAGCACCAACGGGGTTCTTTCATAGCAGTAGTGCCGACTGCCGTTGGACCCTTCTCACCCCAGTCTAAGTCCTTCCCTGAGGCCGCCGAAGTAAGCTCTAGGTTCCCGATAACTAGTTAGGAGCAAGGTTTAGTCTAGAGAGGCTAGCTCGATAGTTTAGAAGTATTTTAGGAGTCTTTCTCGCTCGTTGTCCTCCCAGCTACTTACCTCTCTAAGGATTAGAGTCTCCTGTGTTAGACGGTCATCGTGGCCATTATCTTATCTACCTATCAGGCTTACCCCCACTAAGTTAGTCGGTTGATATCTCTAGTAAAGTTTGTCATTCGATTCTTTGATACTCTTTATCCATAGTGCTTCCCTGAGGAAAATTACGATACCCTGGAATACTCCAAGGTGAAGTGCTACAGCAGTGATTCTGTGTGCTTGCAGAATCCATATTCTATTGAGCATAAGAAACACCAACAAGCATTTCTGGTGCCGTTGCCGGGGAAGCAATTGGCTAAAGATATCGTTGAATTGTTTGATAAAATTTACTGACTTATCACCGCTAATTTTAGCGGGATTATCATTGCTCTCGGTATCTTTGTGATTTCTGCAGAGCAGTGCAGGACCAGATTCGATCTACCATATCACTTCAACTCAGATCCAAAAAAAATTGGGTGAATTGTTTGATGCATAGTCGTCCTACCAGAAGAAACTTTCTAGGATCAAGGTTTGACAACACTAGCTTCAATACCCATGGCTCAGAAGACACTCCGTCAATTCTCAGCCCCGTTCAATAGCCATATCCCTACTGGACTGACCAATGACCAAGGCACTGATGGCTTTGAGATAAAGACTGGTCTTGTCAACATGGTCCAAGCAAGTCCCTTCTGCGGAAAGGCATCAGAGGATACCAACGCTCATCTTCAGAATTTTCTAGAAGTGAGCAGCATAATCAACCCAAAATGCACTACGATGGATAATATTCGCCTTCGACTGTTCCTGTTCTCTTTGCTTGGGAAAGTAAAGACGTGGTTCTACACCTGCAAGGTAGGATTCAACACTTGGGATGCGTGTTCCAATGCTTTTCTAGTCAGGTATTTTCAGGTGGGCAGAACCAACGCCCTTTGGAAAAGAATTTTCAGTTTTGAACAACTCCGTGACGAGACAATCTCGGAAGCCTGGGAATGTCTTCAGGAATACATTGCAGCATGCCTATTGACGCTCACTAACGACCATTTCCAGGCGTCAACTTGATCAGAAAATCATGAGAGTTTGCATTTCTTACACGCATCCTTATCCAATAAAGTTCCTAAATTATACTTTACCTTTTAGAATATGCAAGTTGTGTTTTAAAGCTAATATGCAGGTTACAAGAACACTTCGGCCCGACACAAAATCACAGAAAATATCAGAGTACCGCTTCAGGCTCAAATGGACCAAGTGAAGCCCAAGAACTGAAGCAAACCCAGCTGGGGCAGGCCGTGCCTCAACTTTAGGACAAGGGGAGACCAAGACAAGCCCACTCCAGGAAATTGGGGGCGGTTAGCGGCCCGGGCAGGCCGACCGACCTACCTGGTCGGCCAGCCAGGCCTGTGGGCCCCATCGCCTCAACCAAGGCACGTGGCACTTCCCTGTTGGCTCACAACATCGGTTTGGGGTGCTGCGGTTGGTGGCTCCCTGCTATAAATAGAAGGGGGGTAGAGAATAGAACACACACACACACACCTCTTCCTCTGTTGCATTCCTTACATAGTCTTTAGGCTTACTGGAGTTTAGGAGAAGTCTAGAACTCATCGAGTCGTTGGAGTTGCTCGAGAATCTGGTATGGGTTCATCTCTAGCTCTCTCTTGTAATATTCGGTCGTTTGTAATAGAATTAGACTATGATTACCGATATCTGCTTGAAGTATATTCTGAGTTATCAAGTATATGCTTCTTGTCATGGTTGCGTTATTATTCAATGCTTGCATTGCATGATCGCCCTATGTTGGAGATGGTTAGTCTTTTGTTCTTAGAACTCTATCAACTGCTCCAGTATTTGTATGATTACTCTAGAGTGATGTCTGTCCATCCAGAGGGTGGGGGCTCTGTGCGGGACACTAGAGTATCCCTTACTAGTGTAGACATTGTGTCTAGATTAGCTAAGAGTTGCTGGATGTCAACTATACCCACGGTTTGTTGAGGTAGCTGGTAGGTGGTGATAGCCCTGTCCGTGCCTTTTAGTAATCCTCCACATTCGGTATGGGGGGTAGGAGGTACATAAAGTCGCCGGGGTGTACGGGCTCCTCCCGTTACTTCGATAGCGATCTCCCTATTGTGTAGTTTAATCTCTGACGAGCTAACTAATGAGAAAGTGTAGATATAGCTAGCCTAGCACAGCTGACTCGAGCTCTGACATTTACCTTGGTCTTGGCCTAAAGTAACCTTTATTCTTTTATCCAAGAGATTAGTTTGTGTGTGTGTCACACTACCTCCTACCATGTTATTATCTTACCCCTGTTTATGCATGAGAATATCTCATCTAGATAGATCTCACCAACTGATCTATATATTCTCTGACTCATCGCCTTCCCTGCGGAAATATAAATGACACCCCGGTATACTCCCGGGTAAAATGCTACAGCGGTATTCCGTGCACTTGCGGATCTATTCGTGGTTCATGAAATACTGCCGTCCCAAATTGGCGTCTGCGGGCGTCATCGCTAGGTGACGTTGGTAGGCGCCAAGAAACATTTTTGGCGCTGTTGCCGGGGAAGGCATAGAGTGAAATATATAGACAGAGTTGTGATCAAAATCGAAATTGGTATTCGCTTGCTAAACAGGCTGACTTAGCTTTGTTTTCTTGTCTTCGTTGATATGAAAACAGGGTAGTGTATGACCGGTTTCGACTAGCCGCAAAACTTTCATTCTGATCCAGAGTCACTTTTGAGGAGGACGCGAGCTCATCTCGTATCACCTCGGAGATCACTCGCAGCAGTTGATCCAGTCATCGCATCATCGTCAGCTCCTAGAGCTATGGCCCAAAAGACACTCCGTGATTACTCTGCTCCGTCTGCTAGCTAGGTCCCGACCGGACCCAAGGTTAACACCGGAGGAGAAAATTTCGAGATCAAGATGGGTCTCATTATGATGGTGCAGGCCAGCCCATTTTGTGGCAGGGCCAATGAGGATGCCAGCCCTCATCTCTAGCAGTTCCTAGAGCTCTGCAGTACTTTTGTTATCAAGGGTGTATCGCAAGATGCAATCCGGCTCCGTCTGTTTCCGTTTTCTCTCTTGGAGAGAGCGAAGCAATGGTTTTATGCTAACAAGACTGTTGTGGATACTTGGGACAAATGTGCCAAGGCGTTCCTTTCGAAGTTTTTCCCGACGGGCAAAACCAATGCTCTCCGTGGTCGGATTTCGAACTTCCAGCTTGCATCAAATGAGTCAATTCCGGAAGCTTGGGAGAGGCTTCAGGAGTATATTCTGGCGTGTCTGCACTATGGAATGGATAATTGGCTCATTCTACAGAACTTCTACAACAGGTTGATACAGTCATCCCGTGATCATGTGGATGCCTCTGTGGGTGGAGCTTTCTTCTCGCTGACCATTGAAAGAGCTACATCATTGATCGAGAAGATGGTTTCCAACCAAGGTCAGAGCGATGATCGCCTCCGACCGTGCCAGCGAGGTATGCACTCCGTCAAGGAGGCCGACATGCTCGCTATGAAGATTGATCTCCTCCTCAAGAAATTTGCGGATTATTCCCAAGATAAGGCTCAGACACAAACACTTCAAGCCTTGGAAACTCGCATGATGTGCGAGGTCTGCGGGAATGTTGGACATTCGAGCGACAATTGCCCAGAAACCCAAGAAGAAGGTCTATTCCTCAATGGTAGCTATGGGTTTCGTCCATAAGGAGGTCAGGGGTGGAATCAACCACGCCCATATCACCAAGGAGGTAATGGGAATTCAAATTCTTTCGTCCCTAACCAGCCTACCTTGAGAGATCTTGTCTACAGCCAAGCGAAGATCAGTGAGTCCTTTCAGAAGAAGTTGGCCGCTATGGACAAATCTATGGAGACCATCCATGCCAAGATGGACGGATTCTCCACTGCCATCAAGAATCAGTTTAGTTTCAACAAGATGATTGAGACTCAACTAGCTCAAGTGGCTGCTACCATGCCCCCTGCTTTGGAGAATGTTAAGGCGATAACCACATGAGGAGGTAAAACTACTCAAGACCCGCCTTATCCTAACCATGTTAACAGGGAGAAAGCAAGCCCGGTGGCAGAAGAACCACCTCTAGAGGAGGAATCCGAGAAGGTTCATGAAGGGAAGACGGCTCCGCATGAATTTTATGATACCCAAGTATTACCATTCCCTATGAGGGCAAGGAAGCCAAGTACAGATGAGCAGTTCAACTGCTTTGTTGAGATAATACAATAAGTGAACATCAATGTGCCCTTGATGGATGCGATGAAGGTTCCGACCTATGCTCATTATATCAAGGACATAATCAACAACAAGCGACCACTGCCAACTACCGAAGTAATCAAGCTCACTGAGGCATGCAGTGCAGCTATACTTCAACAATTGCCCGAGAAGAAGATGGATCCAGGATTTCCAACTATCAGATGTTCGATAGGGGCACAGAACTTCAACAAAACATTATGTGATTTGGGAGCCAGTGTTAGTGTGATGCCGAAGGCGGTCTTCGACCAACTCAACTACATAGAGTTGACATCGACACCCATGCAGTTGCAATTGGCTGACTCCTCAGTACGGCACCCAGAAGGAATCACTGAGAATGTCCCCGTGAGAGTACGGGGCTGTTTTGTCCAAGTCGATTTTGTGGTACTTGATATAAATAATCAGAAGGAGACTACTCTCATTCTAGGACGGCCGTTCCTCAATACAGCAGATGCACATATTGATGTTGGGGCCGGAGAAATCTGACTCCATATCAATGGTAAAGAGGAGAAATTTGACTTCCGACCCAAGAAAGAGCAATGCTTGATGATCCGGGTCAAATTTGGGCCAAATCCTCAGAAAATCAAAGAAGTCGAAGTCACACCCTCTCAGAAAGATAGTCTTTTACCTTTTATGAAGATGCATATGAAAGAAGATCCAGCGAACTCAAAAAGGTCTAAGAAGAAGGGTAAATCAAAGGATGCTGTTCCTACGCCGCCTACGCCACCAAAGAAGACCAAGAAGGTGTGGCGCAAGAAGAACAAGACGTCATCGACCGCTACTACTTCTCCAGGTATGGACGAAATGACCTCAACCTGATCAGGTATGGAGAAAGGTCCTGCTTTTTGACCCTAAACTAAGAGCTAGCTTGGGGGAGGTTCCCTCCCCTAAGTCAATTGTATCCCTTTATTTTCTTTCAATAAAAATTGATAAAAACTTCCAAAAACAAAATAAAAATTTACTGCTTTATTTTCCTTTTCCATGATGCGCGGTAAGAATGTTTTAACTCCCTTTTGATAAGTTGAAAGGATGAGTTTTGCTTTGCTCTATCATGTCTATTGTGCCTAGTTTGAAAATAAGAGTTCTCTTGAGTTTATATTCGTTGGTTATACAAATATGTTGCTATTAAACCTGAAAGTTCTGTGGGTTGCATATGATTGATCCGAGTCTAAGTTGTTGTGAGTTTAGATATGGTAAATAAGGTTATGCAAGCTTGTTCTAGTGATGCTTGAAGTCTGGAGTTGTTTTCGAAAAAAGAAATTTAAAAAAAATTAAAAGGCAAGTTTCCCAGCGATATGCAATGTATTACCAGAGCCATATGTCATATTCCATAAAAAACTCTTATACATACGCTGCTTGATATTCTGTTGAGTTTTGTCAAATTGGGTGACCCTAGTAAGATGCTCTTCATGCTTTCTCGATCATAAGCATGTACACGTCCCGTCCATTTGTTATATTCCTTCACTGGGAATTAGCACCACCATCCACTTCACATCTATAAATGCTCCATGTCTTGGTGATCTCTCTCGTAGAACATTCCTGAAATAAAATAAAGTCAGATTATGGTTGCCCTAAAAAGAAGAGAAAAGATGGCATGCCAAAGAAGCATGACCCAAAAAAAAAGGAGAGAAAAAGGGGGTAACCATGTCTCAAAAAAAAAGAAAAAGAGAGAGAGACAGGGATGATTCGAGAGAGAAAAGCCATTACCTCAAGGAGTAAGCCATATTCATCCATCTATCCATCCATTCATACACTTGCACCTTTTGATCGAGATTGCATGACTTGTTTCTCCATGGATCCTCTATTTGACTTTACAATAAATAAAATACAAGTGTGCTCTGTTCTTATCCTACCTTGAGCTCCACAAAGGCTTGTAGTAGTAGGGAAGATCAAAGGCAAACACTGCCCTTGTAAGGAAATACAAGATGAGTGCCTCGAGAGAGTTATCCTAGAGCTTTGCCATGTTTTCAAAAAAATCTTTCAAAAAAGTGTCTCCAGATGGATTGAGGATCTATGAACAAGTAAGTACTGCTTTATGCACCATTCTAACTCTCAACAGCCCAAGACAAGGAGATAGCTAAAAAGCCCCATGAGGGAGTAAGGTAATTGAGCAAAGGTATGCTAACCAACTTATTTAAGCTTATAGATGAATCTCTTTGCTTCAGACTATGACATGACAGGTAAGGTATGAGTCAAAGTGATTTTCTGATCAACAGCTTGATTTGTCCTACATTGCTCGAGACGAGCAAAGGACAGCTTGGGGGATCTTGTTGATGCTCACTAACGACCATTTTCAGGCGTCAACTTGATCAGAAAATAAT
Source organism: Panicum virgatum (assembly GCF_016808335.1). NCBI lineage: Eukaryota > Viridiplantae > Streptophyta > Magnoliopsida > Poales > Poaceae > Panicum > Panicum virgatum. Next base: position 18,286,709 of record NC_053142.1, on the reverse strand, counting down.
GAGAGTTTGTATTTCTTACACGCATCCTCATCCAATAAAGTTCCTAAATCAAACTTTACCTTTTAGAATATGCAAGTTCTGTTTTCAAGCTAATATGCAAGTTACAAGCACACTCCAGGAAGTTCTGTTTTCAAGCTAATAGGCGTCAACTTTAGGACAAGGGGAGACCAAGACAAGCCCACTCCAGGAAGTTGGGGGCGGTTGGTGGCTCGGGTTGGCCGACCGACCTACCTGGTCAGCCGGCCAGGCCTGTGGGCCCCACTGCCTCAACCAAGGCACGTGGCGCTTCCCTGTTGGCTCACAACGTCGGTTTGGGGTGCTGCAGCTGGTGGCTCCCGGCTATAAATAGAAGGGGGGATAGAGAATAGAACACACACACACACACACCTCTTCATCTCTTGCATTCCTTGCATAGTCTTTAGGCTTAGTGGAGTTTAGGAGAAGTCTAGAAGTCATCGAGTCGTCGGAGTTGCTCGTGAGTCTGGTTTGGGTTCATCTCTAGCTCTCTCTTGTAATATTCGGTCATTTGTAATAGAATTAGACTATGGTTACTAATATCTGCTTGAAGTATATTCTGAGTTATCGAGTATATGCTTCTTGTCATGGTTGCGTTATTATTCAATGCTTGCATTGCATGATCGCCCTGTGCTGGAGATGGTTAGTCTTTTGTTCTTAGAACTCTATCAATTGCTCCAGCATTCGTATGATTGCACTAGTGTGATGTCTGTCCATCCGGAGGGTGGGGGCTCCGCGCGGGACACTAGAGTATCCCTTACTAGTGTAGACATGGTGTCTAGATTAGCTAAGAGTTGCTGGATGTCAACTATACCCACGGTTTGTAGAGGTAGCCGGCAGGTGGTGGCTGCCCTGTCCGTGCCTTTTAGTAATCCTCCACGTTCGGTATGGGGGGTAGGAGGTACATAAAGTCGCCGGGGTGTACGGGCTCCTCACGTTACTTCGATAGCGATCTCCCTGTTGTGTAGTTTAATCTCTGACGAGCTAACTAATGAGAAAGTGTAGATATAGCTAGCCTAGCACAGCTGACTCGTGCTCTGACTTTTACCTTGCTCCTGGCCTAAAGTAACCTTTATTCTTTTATCCAAGAGAGTAGTTTGTGTGTGAGTCACACTACCTCCTATCATGTTATTATCTTACCCCTGTTTATGCATGAGAATATCTTACCTCCTATCATCGCCTTCCCTGCAGAAATATAAATGACAACCCAGTATACTCCCGGGTAAAATGCTATAGCGGTATTCTGTGCACTTGCGGATCTATTCATCGTTCATGAAATACTGCCATCCCAAATTGGCGCCTGCGAGCGTCATCGCTAGGTGACTTTGGTAGGCGCCAACAATACCCACACCATGGCATGGAAGAATGGCTTATCATTCATAACTTCTTCCATGGCCTGAACCAGTGATCGCAAGATCACATGGACATAGCAGCGGGAGGAGCATTCCTCTCCCTCGATGTTTCAGGAGCTAGAGTGCTCATCGACAAGGTTGTTTCCAGCCAGAGTTGGAAGGAAGATAGGCAGCCAGCCCATGGAAAAGGAATACATGAAATTGACAGTGTCAATATGCTAGTAGCCAAGATGGATCTTCTCATGAATAAGCTGGAATCTCCACAACAGGAGGTTTACCAGACTGAGTCTCTGATGACATGTGAGAAATGTGGCAATACTGGACACTCGGGCAGATCTTGCCCGTTCACTCAAGAGGACGAGAACTCCATTGGGAATGACACTCCCAATAACTCAGACTGCCGTCCTCAGCAAGGTTAAAATTCTAAGCCCGACCTCCCCTTCGGCCAACAGCATGGTAACAATTTTAATAACAGTTTTCAGCCCTCGCTTAAAGACTTCATGTACGGCCAAAAACAAATCAATGACAACATTAGTGACAAATTTCTTGCTAATGATAAAATTCTTGAATCTTTGACTATGCAACTAGAAGGGTTTAACTCTATTATTAAAAATCAGTTGAGGTTCAATGAATTGATAGAATCTAAAGTAACTCAACTAGTCTCATCCTGTCGTAACCATAACACGGGGGAGCTTCCCGAGCAACCGGGAGTGAACCCGAAAGAAAGTGTGAATGCGGTAGCTGTGCGGGCAAGACAATCTGCACAGAGACCACATCTTCTGCAGGATGCATGTACACGGTGGGAGACCGTAACCACCAGGAATACCGATGCTGAAGACGGGGTGCTGGAGGAGGCCAAAGAATCCAACATCATTGCTACCCAGGAAGACCCCGTGGAACCCCCTAGAACTTCACGGGACTGTCACGAAACAACCGCCTTACCGTTTCTAGAGCGGAAAAGGAGGCCGGTGGCCGACGAGCAATTCGACAAGTTCGACGAGGTAATCAAGAAGTTTATGGCAACATACCACTTCTTGATACTATGCAGGTTCCCATGTACGCCAAGTATCTTAAGGATATCCTTGGCAACAAGAGGGTCCTGCCAACCGCCGAGGTCGTGCAGCTTATAGGTGAGTGTAGCACAGCTATAATCAACCCTGTCCTAGAGTAGAAGAAGAAACCAGGATGCCCCACCATCACATGTTCCATCGGAGCTCAACACTTTAAGCATGCTCTTTGCGATCTGCAAGCAAGCATCAGCGTCATGCCAAAGGTAATTTATGATAAACTTAACCATCATGCGCTTGTTCCTACTGCCATGTGTTTGCAGCTAGCAGACCAATTGGTTCATCATCTCACGTGGATCGCCAAGGATATTCCGGTGAAAATATGGAATTTCTTTGTCCCCATTGATTTTTTCATTCTAGACATGGAAGTCGACACAAAGACCCCTCTCATATTGGGAAGGCCATTCTTGACGGGAGTTGGGGTAATCCAACTCAACATCAATGGGCAGAAGGAGAGATTTGGCTTCAGACTGAAAGATGAACAATGCTCGCAGATCAAAAGTTTCAACCGGAAGGAATCTGTGAAAGAGCTGGAGAAGCCATATACCCCATCCAACTCTACCCTCATCAAATTCATGGAGAATCTTCGAACTCGGGAGGAGATCAAGGTGTATAACCAACGGAACGCGATACGAAATATCCAACGTAAGAAACTTCTAGAATTTAGGAAGAAAGAGATTGAAGTAACTCTGCCTACGGCGGAAGAAAGTGTTGCCACCATTTCCATCAGGTGACGACGACCGAACCCAAGGTATGGATAGTCCCGCTCAGGACGAGAAACTCGAGCCCAAGAGAAATCTGACTCCATATCAATGGTAAAAAGGAGAAATTTGACTTCCGACCCAAGAAAGAGCAATGCTTGATGATCCGGGTCAAATTTGGGCCAAATCCTCAGAAAATCAAAGAAGTCGAAGTCACACCCTCTCAGAAAGATAGTCTTTTACCTTTTATGAAGATGCATATGAAAGAAGATCCAGCGAACTCAAAAAGGTCTAAGAAGAAGGGTAAATCAAAGGATGCTGTTCCTACGCCGCCTACGCCACCAAAGAAGACCAAGAAGGTGTGGCGCAAGAAGAACAAGACGTCATCGACCGCTACTACTTCTCCAGGTATGGACAAAATGACCTCAACCTGATCAGGTATGGAGAAAGGTCCTGCTTTTTGACCCTAAACTAAGAGCTAGCTTGGGGGAGGTTCCCTCCCCTAAGTCAATTGTATCCCTTTATTTTCTTTCAATAAAAATTGATAAAAACTTCCAAAAACAAAATAAAAATTTACTGCTTTATTTTCCTTTTCCATGATGCGCGGTAAGAATGTTTTAACTCCCTTTTGATAAGTTGAAAGGATGAGTTTTGCTTTGCTCTATCATGTCTATTGTGCCTAGTTTGAAAATAAGAGTTCTCTTGAGTTTATATTCGTTGGTTATACAAATATGTTGCTATTAAACCTGAAAGTTCTGTGGGTTGCATATGATTGATCCGAGTCTAAGTTGTTGTGAGTTTAGATATGGTAAATAAGGTTATGCAAGCTTGTTCTAGTGATGCTTGAAGTCTGGAGTTGTTTTCGAAAAAAGAAATTTAAAAAAAATTAAAAGGCAAGTTTCCCAGCGATATGCAATGTATTACCAGAGCCATATGTCATATTCCATAAAAAACCCTTATACATACGCTGCTTGATATTCTGTTGAGTTTTGTCAAATTGGGTGACCCTAGTAAGATGCTCTTCATGCTTTCTCGATCATAAGCATGTACACGTCCCGTCCATTTGTTATATTCCTTCACTGGGAATTAGCACCACCATCCACTTCACATCTATAAATGCTCCATGTCTTGGTGATCTCTCTCGTAGAACATTCCTGAAATAAAATAAAGTCAGATTATGGTTGCCCTAAAAAGAAGAGAAAAGATGGCATGCCAAAGAAGCATGACCCAAAAAAAAAGGAGAGAAAAAGGGGGTAACCATGTCTCAAAAAAAAAGAAAAAGAGAGAGAGACAGGGATGATTCGAGAGAGAAAAGCCATTACCTCAAGGAGTAAGCCATATTCATCCATCTATCCATCCATTCATACACTTGCACCTTTTGATCGAGATTGCATGACTTGTTTCTCCATGGATCCTCTATTTGACTTTACAATAAATAAAATACAAGTGTGCTCTGTTCTTATCCTACCTTGAGCTCCACAAAGGCTTGTAGTAGTAGGGAAGATCAAAGGCAAACACTGCCCTTGTAAGGAAATACAAGATGAGTGCCTCGAGAGAGTTATCCTAGAGCTTTGCCATGTTTTCAAAAAAATCTTTCAAAAAAGTGTCTCCAGATGGATTGAGGATCTATGAACAAGTAAGTACTGCTTTATGCACCATTCTAACTCTCAACAGCCCAAGACAAGGAGATAGCTAAAAAGCCCCATGAGGGAGTAAGGTAATTGAGCAAAGGTATGCTAACCAACTTATTTAAGCTTATAGATGAATCTCTTTGCTTCAGACTATGACATGACAGGTAAGGTATGAGTCAAAGTGATTTTCTGATCAACAGCTTGATTTGTCCTACATTGCTCGAGACGAGCAAAGGACAGCTTGGGGGATCTTGTTGATGCTCACTAACGACCATTTTCAGGCGTCAACTTGATCAGAAAATAATGAGAGTTTGTATTTCTTACACGCATCCTCATCCAATAAAGTTCCTAAATCACACTTTACCTTTTAGAATATGCAAGTTCTGTTTTCAAGCTAATATGCAAGTTACAAGCACACTCCAGGAAGTTCTGTTTTCAAGCTAATAGGCGTCAACTTTAGGACAAGGGGAGACCAAGACAAGCCCACTCCAGGAAGTTGGGGGCGGTTGGCGGCTCGGGTTGGCCGACCGACCTACCTAGTCAGCCGGCCAGGCCTGTGGGCCCCACTGCCTCAACCAAGGCATGTGGCGCTTCCCTGTTGGCTCACAACGTCGGTTTGGGGTGCTGCGGCTGGTGGCTCCCGGCTATAAATAGAAGGGGGGATAGAGAATAGAACACACACACACACACACACCTCTTCATCTCTTGCATTCCTTGCATAGTCTTTAGGCTTAGTGGAGTTTAGGAGAAGTCTAGAAGTCATCGAGTCGTCGGAGTTGCTCGTGAGTCTGGTTTGGGTTCATCTCTAGCTCTCTCTTGTAATATTCGATCATTTGTAATAGAATTAGACTATGGTTACTAATATCTGCTTGAAGTATATTCTGAGTTATCGAGTATATGCTTCTTGTCATGGTTGCGTTATTATTCAATGCTTGCATTGCATGATCGCCCTGTGCTGGAGATGGTTAGTCTTTTGTTCTTAGAACTCTATCAACTGCTCCAGCATTCGTATGATTGCACTAGTGTGATGTCTGTCCATCCGGAGGGTGGGGGCTCCGTGCGGGACACTAGAGTATCCCTTACTAGTGTAGACATGGTGTCTAGATTAGCTAAGAGTTGCTGGATGTCAACTATACCCACGGTTTGTAGAGGTAGCCGGCAGGTGGTGGCTGCCCTGTCCGTGCCTTTTAGTAATCCTCCACGTTCGGTATGGGGGGTAGGAGGTACATAAAGTCGTCGGGGTGTACGGGCTCCTCACGTTACTTCGATAGCGATCTCCCTGTTGTGTAGTTTAATCTCTGACGAGCTAACTAATGAGAATGTGTAGATATAGCTAGCCTAGCACAGCGGACTCGTGCTCTGACTTTTACCTTGCTCCTGGCCTAAAGTAACCTTTATTCTTTTATCCAAGAGAGTAGTTTGTGTGTGAGTCACACTACCTCCTATCATGTTATTATCTTACCCCTGTTTATGCATGAGAATATCTTACCTCCTATCATCGCCTTCCCTGCAGAAATATAAATGACAACCCAGTATACTCCCGGGTAAAATGCTATAGCGGTATTCTGTGCACTTGCGGATCTATTCGTCGTTCATGAAATACTGCCATCCCAAATTGGCGCCTGCGAGCGTCATCGCTAGGTGACTTTGGTAGGCGCCAACAATACCCACACCATGGCATGGAAGAATGGCTTATCATTCATAACTTCTTCCATGGCCTGAACCAGTGATCGCAAGATCACATGGACATAGCAGCGGGAGGAGCATTCCTCTCCCTCGATGTTTCAGGAGCTAGAGTGCTCATCGACAAGGTTGTTTCCAGCCAGAGTTGGAAGGAAGATAGGCAGCCAGCCCATGGAAAAGGAATACATGAAATTGACAGTGTCAATATGCTAGTAGCCAAGATGGATCTTCTCATGAATAAGCTGGAATCTCCACAACAGGAGGTTTACCAGACTGAGTCTCTGATGACATGTGAGAAATGTGGCAATACTGGACACTCGGGCAGATCTTGCCCGTTCACTCAAGAGGACGAGAACTCCATTGGGAATGACACTCCCAATAACTCAGACTGCCGTCCTCAGCAAGGTTAAAATTCTAAGCCCGACCTCCCCTTCGGCCAACAGCATGGTAACAATTTTAATAACAGTTTTCAGCCCTCGCTTAAAGACTTCATGTACGGCCAAAAACAAATCAATGACAACATTAGTGACAAATTTCTTGCTAATGATAAAATTCTTGAATCTTTGACTATGCAACTAGAAGGGTTTAACTCTATTATTAAAAATCAGCTGAGGTTCAATGAATTGATAGAATCTAAAGTAACTCAACTAGTCTCATCCTGTCGTAATCATAACACGGGGGAGCTTCCCGAGCAACCGGGAGTGAACCCGAAAGAAAGTGTGAATGCGGTAGCTGTGCGGGCAAGACAATCTGCACAGAGACCACATCTTCTGCAGGATGCATGTACACGGTGGGAGACCGTAACCACCAGGAATATCGATGCTGAAGACGGGGTGCTGGAGGAGGCCAAAGAATCCAACATCATTGCTACCCAGGAAGACCCCGTGGAACCCCCTAGAACTTCACGGGACTGTCACGAAACAACCGCCTTACCGTTTCTAGAGCGGAAAAGGAGGCCGGTGGCCGACGAGCAATTCGACAAGTTCGACGAGGTAATCAAGAAGTTTATGGCAACATACCACTTCTTGATACTATGCAGGTTCCCATGTACGCCAAGTATCTTAAGGATATCCTTGGCAACAAGAGGGTCCTGCCAACCGCCGAGGTCGTGCAGCTTATAGGTGAGTGTAGCACAGCTATAATCAACCCTGTCCTAGAGTAGAAGAAGAAACCAGGATGCCCCACCATCACATGTTCCATCGGAGCTCAACACTTTAAGCATGCTCTTTGCGATCTGCAAGCAAGCATCAGCGTCATGCCAAAGGTAATTTATGATAAACTTAACCATCATGCGCTTGTTCCTACTGCCATGTGTTTGCAGCTAGCAGACCAATTGGTTCATCATCTCACGGGGATCGCCAAGGATATTCCGGTGAAAATATGGAATTTCTTTGTCCCCATTGATTTTTTCATTCTAGACATGGAAGTCGACACAAAGACCCCTCTCATATTGGGAAGGCCATTCTTGACGGGAGTTGGGGTAATCCAACTCAACATCAATGGGCAGAAGGAGAGATTTGGCTTCAGACTGAAAGATGAACAATGCTCGCAGATCAAAAGTTTCAACCGGAAGGAATCTGTGAAAGAGCTGGAGAAGCCATATACCCCATCCAACTCTACCCTCATCAAATTCATGGAGAATCTTCGAACTCGGGAGGAGATCAAGGTGTATAACCAACGGAACGCGATACGAAATATCCAACATAAGAAACTTCTAGAATTTAGGAAGAAAGAGATTGAAGTAACTCTGCCTACGGCGGAAGAAAGTGTTGCCACCATTTCCATCAGGTGACGACGACCGAACCCAAGGTATGGATAGTCCCGCTCAGGACGAGAAACTCGAGCCCTTGCCATGAGGTACGTGGTAGTTATCCATTCATGCATTTGCATATAGGATAGTTTATCTTTTTGCATAATTTTTTTTCCTTTGACATCATGGCATATTTAAATTCTCACAAATGCATTCTTTCATTTCTACATTGCATACAAAAAAAATTCGGCCAAGATGGTAGACCTACTGAGCTTCATTCAAGCTTGGGGGGATGCCAATGTATCCAAGTAAGTCATCCAACCTATCCTTTCATCTTTTGTCCTAATAAAATAATAAAATAAAATAAATAAATAGTTTGAGTCTTTCAAAAATTCAAAAAAAGAGAGAATAAAATAAAATGAAAACAAAAACAAAAACAAAATAAATAAATAAATAAAACACAAAAAAAGTTTCATGCTTTGAATAAAACTCCCAACACATATGTGTGGAAATCCGTGTAAGCCCTTATCATGGAGATGATGAATAGTTGCTCTGTCCATGCTTTGCAAGTACCTCATATACAACTTTTTACTCTCTTAGTACTTGAAATGTTGGCTCATGAAAATATCATTAAAGTTCTGGTTTGAGTGGGAGCATGAGCTTGATTTCCGAGTCTAAGTTGTTGTGAGACTTTAGATGACCTGAATCGGAATAAACCTACATGCTCTAGTAGGGAACCTCTCGGAATTTCTTTAAAAAAACATGGTAAAGATTTCCCCTTTGGTTTACATGTCCTAACCAGAGCCATAATGTTTTATCATATGAACCGATATAAGCTCACTTGAGTTATTTTGAGCTTTGCCGAATGGTGAGTCCGTTCGAGGAAGGTACTTGTCATCTACTGATCTTTCTCCTTTGCATACCCATTGTTTTGCTAGCCTCAAAATGTCTGGCGTGTCAATCACCTACTCCGAGTATTGATATCCACCTTTGCCAGACAATTCCTCTCACAACAAAACAAAAAATCTCCACAGTGAGCCTATCCATCTCAAATGGTCTATCCAAGAAATGCTCCCTTCCAACAACTCTATCCTCATGGAGTATGGGTCATCTTCCTAAAAAAAACTAGACAAAGAAGCAAAGAAAGAAAGAAGAAGAAAAAGAAAAAGGAGACAAGACCCATACCTCCACTCAAGAGAGTTGAAATAAGGAGCTCAAATAAAAAGACCAGAGATGTTCTAAGTGTGAGTCCATTTCCTCCCTCTCCCTTGAAAATTTTACATTCCATAAGATCGGGATTTGATTAAGTACCAACCTCTTGCGAACCACTCTTCAGCTCGGCAACACAGGTAACCAAGGTATTCTAGACTCCTACCCAAAACTTCACATATCAGCCTTAGAGTAGGAAGAAGATGGTCAAAATTTCTGACCATGGTGAGGATCATACACCTTGAGCGACTTGAGAGTACCATTGGGGAATCTTAAACCACTTTTTGAAAACTTGCAAAATATTCCGAAATAGGAACCTGAACAGGAAGTAGGGAATATTTCGGTGAAGGTTGTTCAATCTCTCAACCGCCCAAGACGTGGGATGAAATGCGCGTAAGCCCCATCTCCAGAAACAAAGGTATGAGCCAACTAATTCAAAGTACATATGGGTTAGAGTAATGTGTTGTGCATAAGGTTTCTGCAAGGTATGAGCATTGATGCAACTCATGATCCAAAGAGCCTCAGCTTTAGCTTTGCTCGAGGACAAGCAAAAGTTTAAGCTTTGGGGGGGGGTGTTCACGGCCATTATTTCCCATTTTGACTGTCAATTTCTTGGGAATAAATTGAGCCTTGCACTATGTTCCATACATATTTTACCTAATCCTAACAAATTCCACAAGTTTTGGTGGTTTGAGAGGTTTTGCAGGATTATGCTCAGAATATGCAAGAAACAACACTAAATGGAGCATCTACAAGGATGGTGAAACATGGATATAAGATGACACCATTATAAACATTGTTAAATACCAAATTTGACATTGCCATGTTGAAGAGCTCGTCGAGATGATCAAATTGGACAATTGGATCACCCAATTCGGAGTCCGAACGCAAAAGTTATGCAAACCACATGTTTCAGACTCGTGTTCTGCAGAGGTTGCAGGCCGGCCGGCCTCACCTAGGCCGGCCGGCCCGGCACCTTTGCCAAACACATTTTGCCTTGCCACAAGACCACTAGGGACCCTCCAATGGACCCCTATGAACTGGATATACAAGTAAATACAAAAGTTATGACCGAAAGGCCTAGCACATGGATTAAAAGACCCATTTGCAGCACTTGCCGAGATCTTTTGGGCCGGATCACCACCATGGACTTAATACACATGTTGATCAGCAAGCCCGTGAAATGGAGGGCCGAGATGTGCCAACTCCAGGCCAGCCGGCATAGGGGAGGCCGGCCGGCCTACAATTTTCAGCGTTGAACCAATGCAACCTACACCGACATCAGGAGGAGATCAGGAGCGTCCACGAGAAGGTCGGCGCCAAATAGTGGAAATCCCAGGCCGGCCAGCCCAGGGGAGGCTGGCCGGCCCCACTTTGCATCGTCTCAGCCTCAGCTTCGCGTGGAAGCTACGTCAACCGACCCTCTTGCGTACACCTGACGCCTCGGCCAAATACCAACCTCTAGCTAGTATAAATAGCCCCCCCCCATCCTTACTCTCAACACACACCAAAGGAGTTCTCTTCTCTCATTCTTAGTTTCTAGAGTAGGTTAGGTAGTTGGGAGCTAGAGTCGAGTCGAGCTTGTCTCAGGATTTCGAAGTCGTCATCGGAAGTCGGGTATAAACTCTTGTATCTTTTCCTTTGACATTTATCAATATAGTTATCTTCTTTATCTTTTTGAGTCAGCTTTACTTTTCACATTTATTTATCTTCTCAAGTTATCTTACTTGTGTGCGGAAGTAATTCCTTTAGCTTAGGCTTTGTATCTTTCTTGTTTATCGAGATCTTACCTTACGGGTTTTCTTGCCCGGACTAGGGAACTCAAGTTAGGTCCCTAGGTTAAGGGGGATTTCTCTTGTACGCGACAAGAGAAATCCTAACACCGAGTACGGACGTGGTGTCCGAGCTTAGTGTTAGCTAGAAAGTGTGTTCCACCCCACGGTACTATTCTGGTAGGCGGCAGGTGGTGATAGCCCTGTCCGTCCCTTGTAGTCCACCACGTTCGGGTGCTTTCATAGCAGTAGTGCTACCTGCCATTGGACTCCCTTCTCACCTCAGTTTGAGTCCTTCCCTGAGGCCGCCGAAATAAGCTCTAGGTTCCTGATAACTAGTTAGGAGCAAGGTTTAGTCTAGAGAGGCTAGCTCGATAGTTTAGATGTGTTTTAGGTGTCTTTCTCGCTCGTTGTCCTCCCAGCTGCTTACCTCTCTAAGGATTAGAGTCTCCTGTATCAGACGGTCATCGTGGCCATTATTGTATCTATCTATCAGGCTTACCCCCACTAAGTTAGTCGGTTGATATCTCTAGTAAAGTTTGTCATTCAATTCTTCGATACTCTTTATCCATAGTGCTTCCCTGAGGAAAATTACGATACCCTGGAATACTCCAAGGTGAAGTGCTACATGTTGACGGTCCTTAAGTGCTAAAATTGACCGTCAACTCTTGCAAAGATTTGTGCCAAAACAAACACCAAACTAGATTTAGGACTTTGATACTAATCATTTCCACAAGTTTTGGTGAATCGCTGTTTACAGGAAGTCATGTCTGCATACGGGGGAAAACCGTGCTCAAACAAAGAGAAAACTATACATTAGAGAATACTAAGCGAGCACGAGAATTAGAGGGCTTACATCCTGAAGCAAATTATCCCAAGCCCAAGAGAAAAGACACTTCCAACAAATACAGCAGCGCGCACATGGATCCTAGGGCCCAAATGACATTCTAAACCAACATATCTTCAAGAGTGCACCCAGAAACCTACACAAGGATCCCACAACGAGTGTGTCGACCGAAGATGGTCCCAAACAGCCTCAGCAAGGGTGTGGCCGAACCCTTGGTTCGGCCGACCCCCTTCTGGGCCCAATCAGGCCCAATTTTCTCTAGGACACTCTCATCGCACCCCTACGTCTATTCCGGATGTGCATAGTACCACCTCGCGAGTCTAACCGCGGATCCACCCTTGGAGAGGCTACATAAGGAGGAGGAGAGCACCCAACACAACACACCACACAAGAGAAGAAATGTAGAGCTCCATTGCAAAGGCGAGGCGCTGCCTAGGCTAGTGCTTAGAGTAGTAGGAGGGTGAGGAGTAGTTCGGAGGGGCGCCGGCCTGTCGGCACTCTTCTCCAACTTGTACCTCTATGGATGCTGGCTTCCTCTGGTATGAGTAAGTTAGTATTTATGATTCTTGTATTGCATAGTAATTTCGTATGGGTGAGATCAGTTCTCTTACTCGTGGGTTCGTTGCTCTGTATTTATACGGAGTGCTGTAGTTTGCTATGGGATATCAGACGTAGTTAGACTGTAGTAGTAATCAGTAGCGTAGGCGTGGTGTCTATGCTAAGGGTTACCTTCGTTTGCCTTATATCCCACGATCTGTGAGGTAGGCCGCAGGTGGTGACGGCCCTGTTGGTCCTTAGTAGTCCTCCACGTTCGGATATAGCGTAGAGCCGTTGGCCGGAGTCTCCTGACCATTTCAGGGGTAAGCCTGTGCTCGAAGCAAGTCTTACCCGAGAGATCGACCTTTAACTCATCTTTAGTGCTACCGTAGGAATCCTATCCAGCCTTGCCACCTAATCTTGGTGTGTCCTTGGACCGACTGAGTTAGGAGTTAGTGCACACACGTTCCCTGTGGATACGATACCCTTGAATACTCACGGGTGAAAGCTACGACGGTATCCGTGCGCTTGCGGATCTAATTCGCATCGTTAAAATACCCAACACTACAGCGGTGATTCTGTACGCTTGCGGAATCCATATTCTATTGAGCATAAGAAACACCAACACTTACAATGGTTTGAAGGTTCTTCCAGTTGCTCGACTGCTTCACGCGGATAAAACAACAGGTGTCTCGCCAGAAGCTGAAGAGGTGGAGGAGTCGGGTGACAGCCTACTGGAGGAAATCACAGCGTCCCCTCCTCGCTTTAAGTGTTATCATGGTGAATAGCTTGAAGATGATCCGTAGTTGACAGCTGTAACACCCGGTTTATAAAAGAACATAAACCGAGCAATCATATACGTGCCAGGATAAAGTCACACGTATATACAACAGAATGAATAGTATATCATAGCACATATCACGTAAAAAGACCTAATAAAGCGAATACGAATGTTATTTATTACATTAATGACAAAGATGTCTGATACAGCGGAAGCGAAGTACAAGTACGATAAAAGAACTCTCCAAAACTGAGCAGGGCGCCACAGGGACGTCGACTGGGAGACGAACACCTAGAAGTCCTCGTAGTCCTGGTAGCGCTGGACGAACTCCCTCGTGTCGGCAGGAACTGAGCAGCAGTAGCGTAGCCAAGAGGAAAAAGTAGAGAAGAGGCAAGAGTGAGTACACAACTTGTACTCAACAAGTATAACACAAACTATGAGGCTCTAAGGTTGGCTGACTTAACTGCATTAGCTTTTAAGTGTTGGCAAAATTTTATTAAGGCTATTTACTACGAGTTGATGAATTACCATTAACCCAGTTACATAGTAATTAGTCAAATTTAAACATGATACTACTGAGAACCAAACTAAACCAAGCCACCAAGGTAACCCCGAGAGGCACCTCCCTCGTCGGAAGGAGACAACCCCACTAATCAAAAGGAGGATCTGGGCCGCTCATAACCGTGAGCACGGCTAGTATACCAGTTTTACACTCTGCAGAGGTTACACATCTTTACCCACAAGTCATGAGCTATGCCAGTTGTTCATCACACTTCCTTAGATGAGATGACTAGCAAACTCACTACGAGGCCGTTACAAAGGACACGTTGGTAAGGTGTAACCGCTAAGGATTCAGTCAATGCAATGATGGGGCCCACCTCGAGGGGGTACAAGACAACACAGACCAGCCTCGTAGCGTAGGGACCATTGAAGCTCGACTCCCCTCTTGCCCCGCAGGTAAGTTACTCCTGAACTAAAATGGCCTAATTAGTAAGCCAAGACCGTCCCATTCCAGTCTTGTGGTAGCGCTGTTGTCCCAGGTTGTCGCTCTATGAACCGGTCCTTATGGAGAGTGGCCAACCCAGCAGTAAGCACCGTGCTGGCCCCCTAAACCATATTTCTAACAAAACCAATTTTAACGAGACGTGAACCACTCAAGCCACACAGAGGGTCACTCTCAGAATTAAGTTGCATATACCATTAATCAAATTAATTAAAAAGGACTAGAGTGCGTTATAGTGCTGCAACCTAGCACAACTAACCAAAATGCAACCCAAAGGTATATATAAAGGATATAAAGTGGCTAGGAAATCCTTATAGGCATACAGTATTAAAATGCAGTATGTAAATGTATTTAAAAGTGATGGGTTGTTCATATTATAATTGCCTTCCTCGTACTGCTCAGGCTGCTGCTCAAACTGCTCCGAAGACGGCTGCTCCGGGTACTGGTACTGGGGCTCCTCCGATGGATCAACGTCTACTCACGAACAAATGGCCAAAACAATGCACGATAATAAGCATACAAGCAAATACTAACAAAAACTAAGAAACAGCACATCAATACATAAAAACAGCACACAAAACTAGTCTAAAACTATTCTACGCGTTACAACGATCGTGTGGATATAGAGAATGCTAAAAACGGAGCTAAAACGCATAAACTAGGCCTAAAACAAGGTTCAGGGGCTTATTTGTAATAAAAACAGGGTTCCAGGGACTTTTCTGCTAAAACCGAGGGCCTAGACATAATTAACCATTAACTCTAACGGCTAGCGTGCAAAAACTCAAGGCTTGGACTGCGGCCGCTAAATCTAGAAAGGTCAGGGGGGTCTTGGTAAAAACCAGGGCTTAACTGCAATTATTTTTCAAAGGCGGTGGACTGCGGGTTGAATCTACTAAAGTGCAGGGGCTCTTTAGAAAAAGAGCCAGGCCGAACCGTTATCTTTGGATCTCAGCCGTCGGTTTGAGATCTGGTGGCTCAGATCTAATCGGCCTACGATCTAATCTGGGCCATTGCCTCCAGATCGGGCGGCCAGGGCGGTCCGGGCGCGTGGGGGCGGCGGCGCGCAACGCCGGCGGCTCTGTTTTGCGGTGGCGCGGGCTGCAGCTTGCCGGAGATGGCGAAAAGGGTTCTGCGGGGCTTGATTCACTCGGGTTTGAGTCAGGCATGACCAGAGCGGAACGTGTGATCCACCTGCGGCATCGGCGGGGCTCGGGAAAGACTCGGAGGCTTGGATACGGTGGCGGTGGCGGTTCTGCAGGTTGTGGCCGCCGGTGAGCAGCGTGCCGCATGCCAAGGTGGCCTATGTACCCTATTTACCAGTGCAAAAGAAAGGGCGGGTCGTTGTGATGCTCACCGAGGCTCGAATCGAGCTGCGCGGGTGTGCCGGGACGCCAACGTCGACGGCGGGCGGCGGCGCAGGGACGGAGCAAGGTGATGAGGTCGGCGCAGAGGTCGGAGTAGAGGCAGCGGGCTCTGGGGAGTTCGTGGCCTCCGGGCAGAGCTCCCCCGGTGGCTTGCCGTGGTGGGGGCGTCGGGGAGCGCCGGGAATCGCGGCGGCGGAGCTCCTGCTCCGACTCCGGGGGGTGCGGCGGCGCGACTCCGTGTGGCGGCTAGGGTTAGGGGCGGCGACGCGTGGGTGGATGGGGTGCAGGGGAGCCGTGGGGGGGGGGGGCTAATAAAGGGCAAGCCGGGGAGGAAGGGGAGAGGAGGGCGCTGACGGGTGGGGCCGCTCGGTCAGGGGCGGAACGGGCGAGCGCGCCGACGGGTGGGCCAGGGGCGTCGGTGGGAGCGGGCACGAGCGCGTGGGGTCGGGCGGAGCGGCGCGCGGGAGAAGCGGGGCGCTGGGCTGCTGCGCGGGGAGAGGGTGAGTGCGGGTTGGGCTGCTTGCGAGCGGGGTTTTGGGCCGGGGAAATGGCACTGCTGGGCCAAGCGCGCGGAGGGGGAGAAGGGGAAGGCTGGCCGGGCCGTAGCTGGGTCCTTTGGGCCGGGTTTTGGGTTTTGGCTGGTTTTCCTTTTCTAAATCTTCTTTTCTTCTATTTCTAAGTCAAACAAAGTTTGAATTCAAATACAATTTGAATTCAAACCACACTCAAATAATTAAAAACTATGCACCAGCATGAATGCAACACCAAAATTTAAACCTATGATAAAATTTTAATTACTTAAGGAACAAAATTGAATTAAATGCCATACTAAACACAATAAACCTTAGAAATTTAAATAAAGCCAATTAAATTTATTATTAAAAACTGGAATTTAAATTAGGGTGTTACATACCCTACCCCCTTAAAGAAATCTCGTCCTCGAGATTTAGCTGGGCTGGCTAGCAAAGAGATCTGGATATGTCTTTCTTAGCTCATCTTCTCGCTCCCATGTAGCCTCAGCTTCACTGTGGTGACTCCACTGAACTCTGCACATCTTGATGCGTTTGTTCCGAGTAACCCTCTCTGATGTCTCCAGAATCTTCACCGGATGCTCAGTATAAGTCAGATCTTCCTGCACATCGACTCCATCCAGGGGTGCCTGCTCCTCGGGTACTCGCAGACACCTCTTCAGCTGAGATATATGGAAGACATCATGAACTCCAGAGAGGCTGAGAGGTAACTTCAGGCGATAAGCAACTTCACCTTTCCGCTCTAGCACCTTGAATGGACCAACATACCAAGGTGCTAACTTCCCTTTGACATTGAATCTGTGGATTCCTCTCATCGGAGACACCTTCAGGTACACATAGTCACCAACACTGAAAACCAGGTCTCTCCGTTTGCCATCTGCATAGCTCTTCTGTCTGCTCTGTGCAATCCTCAGATTTTCTCGTACAACCTGAACCATCTGCTCTGCATCATCTATGATCTCAGGGCCAAAGAGCTGCTTCTCACCAATCTGATCCCAATAGAGAGGAGTCCTGCACTTTCTGCCATACAATGCCTCGAATGGGGACTTCTTCAGACTGGCCTGATAGCTGTTTTTATATGAGAACTCAGCATATGAAAGGCACTTATCCCAACTAGTGCCGTACTGAATGGCACAAGCTCTTAGCATATCCTCCAACACTTGGTTGGTTCTCTCTGTCTGCCCATCTGTCTGAGGGTGATAAGCCGTACTGAAATGCAGCTTCGTATCCAAAGAATCATGAAGCTGCTCCCAGAACCGAGAAGTAAACTGAGACCCTCTGTCAGATATGATCTTCTTGGGCACACCATGCAAGCAAACAATCCGAGAGATGTACAACTCTGCAAGTCTAGCACCGGAGTAAGTAGTGTTCACTGGAATGAAGTGAGCAACCTTCGTCAGACGATCCACTACTACCCATATGGAGTTGTACCCCTTCTGAGTACGAGGCAATCCAACAATGAAGTCCATGGTGATTTCCTCCCATTTCCACTCTGGAATCTTCAAATGCTGTAACAGACCTGCTGGCCTCTGATGCTCAGCCTTGACACGCTGACAGGTGTCACAAATAGCCACGTACTCTGCCACTGAACGCTTCATCCCATACCACCAGAAACATTCCTTCAGATCATAATACATCTTCGTGCTGCCCGGATGGATAGAGTAAGCTGTATCATGGGCCTCACTCAGAATCAACTTCCGGAGATCCTTCACATCTGGCACACAGATCCGGTTCTTGTACCACAAGGTACCCTGATCATCCTCTCTGAAATGAGGAGCCTTACCCTTCTTGAGCAACTCATGAATCTCCTGCAGCTTCTCATCATCTTTCTGATGCTGCCTGATCTCTGACTCTAGAGTCGGTACTGCCTCAAATGCTGCACTGGAAGTATGATGCAAGAAACCCAGACTCAACTGCTCGAACTCCTCACATAACTCTAGAGGCATCTGGAAAGCCACGGCCATGTTGACATAACTTCTTCTGCTCAGAGCATCTGCTACAACATTGGCCTTGCCCGGATGATAGTGAATCTCCAGGTCATAATCCTTGACCAACTCTAGCCATCTTCTCTGCCGCATATTCAGCTCATTCTGCGTGAAAATGTACTTGAGGCTCTTGTGATCAGTGTAGATATCACACCGCTGCCCATACAAGTAATGCCTCCAAATCTTCAAAGCATGCACGACTGCGGCTAACTCAAGATCATGAGTGGGATAGTTCAGCTCATGCCGACGTAACTGCCGTGAAGCATAAGCAATCACTCTGCCCTCCTGCATCAGAACACACCCAAGACCATCCTTCGAAGCATCACAATATACCGTGAACCTCTTCGTCTGGTCAGGCAGAGTCAGGACTGGCGCCGTAGTCAACCTTTTCTTCAGCTCATCAAAGGCCCTCTGACGCTCATCAATCCACACGAAAGCCACATTTTTCTCCAGCAAAGAAGTCAAAGGCTTCGCGGTCTTGGAGAAATTCTCAATGAACCTCCGATAATATCCAGCTAAGCCCAAGAATGACCTGACTTCCTTCACTTTCTGCGGTGTCTCCCACTCGAGCACATCCTTCACCTTGCTCGAATCAACAGCAATGCCTCCCTGAGAGATAACATGACCGAGGAATGGCACCTCGTCAATCCAGAACTCGCACTTGCTGAACTTGGCATACAACTGATGCTCTCTCAGTCTCTGCAATACGAGTCTCAGATGCTCCTCATGCTCTTCTTCTGTCTTGGAGAAGATCAGAATATCGTCAATGAAAATCACCAGAAAGACATCTAGATAATCCATGAAGACCATGTTCATCAGATGCATGAAGAAATCCGGGGCATTAGTCAAGCCGAAGGACATGACCGTATACTCATATAGCCCGTACTTGCAGGTGAATGCCGTCTTCGGAATATCCCCAGGACGGATCCTCAGCTGAAAATAGCCCGAGCGAAGATCAATCTTCGAGAATATACGAGCACCTCGAAGCAGATCGAAGAGATCCTCAATACGGGGTAGTGGATGCTTGTTCTTGATAGTAACTGCATTCAGCTCCCGATAATCGACACACATCCTCTTCGAGCCATCTTTCTTATCTACCAGCAACAATGGAAAAGCCCAAGGAGAGAAGCTGCGATGGATATAGCCCTTGGCTAGCAACTCATCAATAGTTTTCTTGACCTCTTCATGCTCTATAGGTGCCATACGGTAGGGCCGCTTTGCAATAGGAGCTGTGCCAGGCAAGAGATCAATACAAAACTCAATGGCGCGTTCAGGCGGCATACCTGGTAGATCATCCGGAAAGACATCCGGGAATTCAGACACCACGCGAATACCGTCCGTGGGTCTAGCCTCCATCTGATGAAGAAATCCGGAAGGCTCTACTGCACTGATAACAACCTCTTGGCCACTGGAAGCTGATAGCAAGACTGTCCTCTGAGCACAATCTATCCGGACTCCCCACTTGGCCAGAGTCTCCATTCCCAGAATGACATCAATGCCCTTGGTGTCTAGCACCATCAGATCAGTACAGAACTCTACTCCCCTCAAGGAAACACTGACTCTCGGGCAGTAAGTGTGAGACCTCAACTGTCCTCCCGGTGAAGATACTAACAGGCACCTCTTTAATGTGCTAGTATGAATACCATGATGCTCGACAAAAGACTGAGTAATGAAGGAATGCGTAGCACCAGTATCGAAAAGCACTGTAGCTGGATATGAATTAACCATGAACGTACCAATAACCACGTTGGGAGCCTCGGCCGCTGACTTGGCCGTCACGTGGTTCACTCTGCCCTGTGCTGGCGCCCTGGGCTGAGCTGGGCGCCCCTGCTGTCCCGCCTGCGCCTTCCGAGGGCAAGTGTTGGCATAGTGCCCCGGCTGGCCGCAGTGAAAGCAGGTGCGAGGGGGTCCCTGAGCCTGCTGTCCGGTAGGAGCTGCCGGACGTGGAGCCTGTAGTGCCGGTGGAGTAGCACGAGCCGGAGGTGCCGGTAACCTCGGGCCCTGACCTGCCTGCTGCTGCTGTCGAGGTGGGTACTGCTGTGGTGGCCTCTGCTGGTACTGCTGGGGAGGCCGGTACTGCTGCTGGTACTGCTGAGGCTGCTGGAGGCGAGGACGAGTGTTGCTGCCGGAAGCAACGGGGACAACCTTCCTCTTCTTGTCCTCCATCTCCAAGTGCTTGCGCTCAGTGTTGAGCGCGCTGTCAACCAGATGGTTGAAGTCGTCGAAGCAGAGGTTGAGCAGCGCGTACTGGAGGTAGTCCTCAAGGCTCTCCATGAAGTGTTCCTGCTTCTTGCGGTCATCCGCAACATCGGCAGGGGCGTAGCGAGCCAGCTGAAGAAAGCGATCACGATACTCCGTGACCGACATAGTCCCCTGAAGTGACAAGGACAGATAGATATCGAAGGATTAACTCAAGATTCATAAGGATAGAACAAGGGACATTAGCTCAAAAGAAACCGCTGAATGATTATATTTAAGATTACCTGCTTCAGTGCAAGGAACTCCTTCTACTTCATCTTCATAACGCCCGCGGGGGTGTTGTGGCTACGGAACCGCTCTCGGAACTGGAGCCAAGTGAGAGCCTCGCGGTCATGAACTGGGTGGGACTCCCACCAGTCCAAAGCTGCTCCCCGCAGCTGTCCTGCTGCGTACAGAACTTGCTCCCGATCATCGCACTGGGCGATGTCCAGCTGACGCTCCACTGCACGGAGCCAGTCGTCAGCCTGAAGAGGGTCGGACGTGTGAGAAAACGTCGGCGGGTGACCCCTCAGGAACTCAGCACGCCTGTCGCGAGGCTGCGGCGGTGGAGGAGGTGGAGGCTGAGTGTGAGCCTGCTGAAGAGCCTGAACAGTGTTGTTCAGGGTGGCCATCATCTGCATCTGGAGCTGGAAGTACTGCTCCGGAGTCAAAGGCGGCGGCATCGGGATCCCGGTCCCCTGGGTGTTCTGACCCTGGTTGTTCTGCCCCTGCTGGTCAGAACCACGCCTGGTGTTCACCATCTGATTTTGGACAAAGATTTCACGAGTAAGGATATTGCAGGAATAAGTTCAGATGGATATGATAACTCTTTGCGGAAAAAGACTCAGCCATGATAAAGTAGACAGGATAGAGTGGACTGTTTTACCCCCAACGATCTAACTCATTTTATTAGTTAGTTAACTTTAATATAAGAGTGATTTTCTTTAAACAAATTTAAACTACTAAGCTATGCAATCATTCAAAAATCCAAATCAAACATGTAGCATAATAACAAGCAGACAATTTTCACAACTTAGCCGAGTTTAACATACGACTCGACTAACACAACGCGTCGCAGAATGTGCTATCGTATTATTATGAAAGGGTCACCTAGCTAGTACTCATGGTGGTTAGATGACTGATTCAGGCCAAAATCTACGAAAACTATTCTTTAGAGAGAAAAATCAAGGCAAGAAGGGTAAAAGTCATAGAAGTCAAGGGGTATAATAGTAAAATAGTTTCAGCAGACAAGGATTGGAGAGAAGAAGTCCTAAAACTCGACCAGTTCTATCTAGGCTTCGTCCTACAGTCGATATGGCTCTGATACCACTCTGTAACACCCGGTTTATAAAAGAACATAAACCGAGCAATCATATACGTGCCAGGATCAAGTCACACGTATATACAACAGAATGAACAGTATATCATAGCACATATCACGTAAAAAGACATAATAAAGCGAATACAAATGTTATTTATTATATTAATGACAAAGATGTCTGATACAGTGGAAGCGAAGTACAAGTACGATAAAAGAACTCTCCGAAACTGAGCAGGGCGCCACAGGGACGTCGACTGGGAGACGAACACCTAGAAGTCCTCGTAGTCCTGGTAGCACTGGACGAACTCCCTCGTGTCGGCAGGAACTGAGCAGCAGTAGCGTAGCCAAGATGAAAAAGTAGAGAAGAGGCAAGAGTGAGTACACAACTTGTACTCAACAAGTATAACACAAACTATGAGGCTCTAAGGTTGGCTGACTCAACTGCATTAGCTTTTAAGTGTTGGCAAAATTTTATTAAGGCTATTTACTACGAGTTGATGAATTACCATTAACCCAGTTATATAGTAATTAGTCAAATTTAAACATGATACTACTGAGAACAAAACTAAACCAAGCCACCAAGGTAACCCCGAGAGGCACCTCCCTCGTCGGAAGGAGACAACCCCACTAATCAAAAGGAGGATCTGGGCCGCTCATAACCGTGAGCACGGCTAGTATACCAGTTTTACACTCTGCAGAGGTTGCACATCTTTACCCACAAGTCGTGAGCTACGCCAGTTGTTCATCACACTTCCTTAGGTGAGATGACTAGCAAACTCACTACGAGGCCGTTACAAAGGACACGTTGGTAAGGTGTAACCGCTAAGGATTCAGTCAATGCAACGATGGGGCCCACCTCGAGGGGGTACAAGACAACACAGACCAGCCTCGTAGCGTAGGGACCATTGAAGCTCGACTCCCCTCTTGCCCCGCAGGTAAGTTACCCCCGAACCAAAATGGCCTAATTAGTAAGCCAAGACCGTCCCATTCCAGTCTTGTGGTAGCGCTGTTGTCCCAGGTTGTCGCTCTATGAACCGGTCCTTATGGAGAGTGGCCAACCCAGCAGTAAGCACCGTGCTGGCCTCCTAAACCATGTTTCTAACAAAACCAATTTTAACGAGACGTGAACCACTCAAGCCACACAGAGGGTCACTCTCAGAATTAAGTTGCATATACCATTAATCAAATTAATTAAAAAGGACTAGAGTGCGTTATAGTGCTGCAACCTAGCACAACTAACCAAAATGCAACCCAAAGGTATATATAAAGGATATAAAGTGGCTAGGAAATCCTTATAGGCATACAGTATTAAAATGCAGTATGTAAATGTATTTAAAAGTGATGGGTTGTTCATATTATACTTGCCTTCCTCGTACTGCTCAGGCTGCTGCTCAAACTGCTCCGAAGACGGCTACTCCGGGTAGTGGTACTGGGGCTCCTCCAATGGATCAACGTCTACTCACGAACACATGGCCAAAACAATGCACGATAATAAGCATACAAGCAAATACTAACAAAAACTAAGAAACAATACATCAATACATAAAAACAGCACACTAAACTAGTCTAAAACTATTCTACATGTTACAACGATTGCGTGGATATAGAGAACGCTAAAAACGGAGCTAAAACGCATAAACTAGGCCTAAAACAAGGTTCAGGGGCTTATTTGTAATAAAAACAGGGTTCCAGGGACTTTTCTGCTAAAACCGAGGGCCTAGACGTAATTAACCATTAACTCTAAGGGCTAGCGTGCAAAAACTCAAGGCTTGGACTGCGGCCGCTAAATCTAGAAAGGTCAGGGGGGTCTTGGTAAAAACCAGGGCTTAACTGCAATTATTTTTCAAAGGCAGTGGACTGCGGGTTGAATCTACTAAAGTGCAGGGGCTCTTTAGAAAAAGAGCCAGGCCGAACCGTTATCTTTGGATCTCAGCCGTCAGTTTGGGATCTGGTGGCTCAGATCTAATCGGCCTACGATCTAATCTGGGCCATTGCCTCCAGATCGGGCGGCCAGGGCGGTCCGGGTGCGTGGGGGCGGCGGCGCTCAACGCCGGCGGCTCTGTTTTGCGGTGGCGCGGGCTGCAGCTCGCCGGAGATGGCGAAAAGGGTTCTGCGGGGCTTGATTCACTCGGG
The DNA here is from genome assembly GCF_016808335.1 of Panicum virgatum. NCBI lineage: Eukaryota > Viridiplantae > Streptophyta > Magnoliopsida > Poales > Poaceae > Panicum > Panicum virgatum. The sequence goes on along the minus strand of NC_053142.1, from coordinate 18,262,790 downwards.
TTTGAGTCAGGCATGACCAGAGCGGAACGTGTGATCCACCTGCGGCATCGGCGGGGCTCGGGAAAGACTCGGAGGCATGGATACGGCGGCGGTGGCGGTTCTGTAGGTTGTGGCCGCCGGTGAGCCGAGGCTATGTGCCCTATTTACCAGCGCAAAAGAAAGGGCGGGTCGTTGTGATGCTCACCGAGGCTCGAATCGAGCTGCGCGGGTGTGCCGGGACGCCAACGTCGACGGCGGGCGGCGGCGCAGGGACGGAGCAAGGTGACGAGGTCGGCGCAGAGGTTGGAGTAGAGGCAGCGGGCTCTGGGGAGTTCGTGACCTCTGGGCAGAGCTCCCCCGGTGGCTTGCCGTGGTGGGGGCGTCGGGGAGCGCCGGGAATCGCGGCGGCGGAGCTCCTGCTCCGACTCCGGGGGGTGCGGCGGCGCGACTCCGTGCGGCGGCTAGGGTTAGGGGCGGCGACGCGTGGGTGGATGGGGTGCAGGGGAGCCGTGGGGGGCTAATAAAGGGCAAGCCGGGGAGGAAGGGGAGAGGAGGGTGCTGACGGGTGGGGCCGCTCGGTCAAGGGCGGAACGGGCGAGCGCGCCGACGGGTGGGCCAGGGGCGTCGGTGGGAGCGGGCACGAGCGCGTGGGGTCGGGCTGAACGGCGCGCGGGAGAAGTGGGGCGCTGGGCTGCTGCGCGGGGAGAGGGTGAGTGCGGGTTGGGCTGCTTGCGAGCGGGGTTTTGGGCCGGGGAAATGGCACTGCTGGTCCAAGCGCACGAAGGGGGAGAAGGGGAAGGCTGGCCGGGCCGTAGCTGGGTCCTTTGGGCCGGGTTTTGGGTTTTGGCTGGTTTTCCTTTTCTAAATCTTCTTTTCTTCTATTTCTAAGTCAAACAAAGTTTGAATTCAAATAAAATTTGAATTCAAACCACACTCAAATAATTAAAAACTATGCACCAGCATGAATGCAACACCAAAATTTAACCTATGATAAAATTTTAATTACTTAAGGAACAAAATTGAATTAAATGCCATACTAAACACAATAAACCTTAGAAATTTAAATAAAGCCAATTAATTTTATTATTAAAAACTGGAATTTAAATTAGGGTGTTACAACAGCTGGGAATATGAAGAAATTCCAAGCCATTGTACGGGAATTCACCAGGTTTTCTGTGGTGAGTACTGTTGTCGAGTACTTTTTTTCCTTGTGTGGAATTTTTCTGTAGACTGACTGTGCTATTGCAGCAAATGACCAATCAGTCATATATGAAGTCTCAGAAGCTGAAGGCGACTGAGGCGGATTGCCAGAAGATCGCTCTACTAGAGGCGGAGAATGTTGCTTTGAAGAAGGACAAAGCTGCACTCGAGCAAGGGGTCAGGATGCTGAAGGAAGTGATCCAAAAGAACTGAGGTAACTTCCTGATCCGTGTTCTAGGGTTCTCTTTTTAGTCGCACAGGTGCTTATGTCTTTCTTGTTGTACCCGTAGATGGCATTGAGAACCATCAGAGGGAGTTGCAAGAACTCTGGGTGGCAGCTCAGACTGTGGTCGAGTCTATAGGTTCGGCCGAGGAGTCTGGTGGCAGCTTGGCTGAGCGGCTGCAGAGGGTCCCTCAGAAATTTGCCGAGTACTTGGCTGAGATTTCTAGGAATTGTGTGGCGCAAGCTCTTGGTCTTGTCAAGTCATACTGGCCTTGGGCGAAGATAGGCGTTCTTGGCGATGGCATGTGTTCAAATTGTGACCATGACCAATTCGTCCAGTATGTAGAGGAGGCTGAACCTATGGCCGACCAGATTGTAAAGTTGATAGACCAGTAGGATGTGTTGTATCTTCTTTCTACCATGTAAATATGACTTTTTGCCAATGAGTTGTTGAGTTCTTTTTGTGAGAACTTTGCTTGAGCAACCATCTTGTGTATATGTAGAGGTTGTGTCTCTTCATTGGCTTCCCTCTTTGCGAAAGTATAGCTCTTCTTGAGATCTTGCCTCTTTTCAGGTCGAGTACCATAGTAGTCGATGAACTGTCGTCTCATGGATGAGTAAGTCTTGGAGATAGGGAACTTTTCCCTCCAGAGGCCGAGTACCGTAGTAGTCAACGAGATGTCATCTCATGAAGGATTCCTTTTAGGAAGTAGAAAACTTTGTATTTTCATGTAGTCAAAAATTGTAGTAGTCGATGAGCGGCCATCTCGTGGATGGGTGACTCCTCTTGGGAGATTGAGATCTTGTCTCAACTTGAGTCAAGTACCGTGGCAGTCAACAGATTATCACCTCATGGGTGAGTTGCCCTTCTTGGAGATAGGGAACTTGTCCCTCCGAGTGTCGAGTACCGTAGTAGTCGACGAGTTGTCGTCTCATGGACGAGTATTTCTTCTTGGGAGATAGGGAATTTGTCCCTCCGAAGGTCGAGTACCAAAGTAGTCGGTAGTTGTCGTCTTATGGATGAGAAATTCCTCTTGTGGGGTAGGGAACTTGTCCCTTAGGGCCGCGGAGCTCATGTCTCTTAGCCCCAGCTACTCGATTCACCCAGCCTTTTTACTTTGAGTGAACAAAGAAAGGTTGGTATTCGAAGTAGCTGATGGAGTAACGACTCCCGAAGAAGGTAGAGAGCTTGTCTCTAGGGCCGCAGGGCTCCTGTCCCTTAGCCCCAACTACTCGATTCGCCGTGCCTTTGACTTTGAGTGAAAAAAGAAAGGTTGGTATTCGAGGTAGCCGAAGGAGTTACGACTCCTGAAGAGGGTAGAGAACTTGTCTCAAGGGTCGCAGGGCTCACGTCCCTTAGCCCCAACTACTCGATTCGCCATGCCTTTGATTTTGAGTGAATAAAGAAAGGTTGGTATTCGAGGTAGCCGATGGAGTTACGACTCCTGAAGAAGGTAGAGAACTTGTCTCTAGGGCCGCAGGGCTCATGTCCCTTAGCCCCGACTACTCGATTCGCCGTGCCTTTGACTTTGAGTGAACAAAGAAAGGTTGGTATTCGAGATAGCCGACGGAGTTACGACTCCTGAAGAAGGTAGAGAACTTATCTCAAGGGTCACAGGGCTCATGTCCCTTAGCCCTGACTACTCGATTCGTTGTGCCTTTGACTTTGAGTGAACAAAGAAAGGTTGGTATTCGAGGTAGCCAATGGAATTACGACTCCTGAAGATGGTAGAGAACTTGTCTCTAGGGCTGCAGGGCTCATGTCCCTTAGCCCCGACTACTCGATTCGCCATGCCTTTGACTTTGAGTGAACAAAGAAAGATTGGTATTCGAGGTAGCCGATGGAGTTATGACTCCTGAAGCTGTCTTGGGCCTTTGAATTGAACTCCGAATGACCATGTTTCTTTATTGGAATTTAAAATCCAGGAGGTCGTCTCTGACAGCTTATGGATAGAACTTCCAAAGATGCTCGATGTTCCATGAGTTGGGGACTTCTAGTCCGTCCGCGTAGATTAGTCGGTAGGATCCTGGTCCTGTGACTTTAGTGATGATGAAAGGTCCTTCCCATCTTGAATTGAGTTTGTGCAGACCTGTTTCATCTTGAATTCTGCGGAGGACCATGTCTCCTATGTTGAAAGATCTTGTCTGGATGTTGCGATTGTGATATCTTCCCATATTTTGGAGATATCAAGTCGATCGTAGCAATGCATTGTCTCTCATCTCATCGAGTGAGTCCAGTTCCAGTTGGTGGCTTCCGTCGGCTTCTGATGAGTCCTACATCTCTAGATGAGGTGACTTCCACATTACGTCTGCCAGCAGTATTGCTTCGGAGCCATATACCAGGAAGAAAGGTGTTTGACCAGTGGCCTTGCTAGGTTGGGTGCGTAGTCCCCAGATTACCATTTGCAGTTCTGCTAGCCATTTGCCTCCCTTCTTGCTAGTAGAATCGAAGATTCTTTTCTTTAGGCCATCAATTATCGGTTCGTTGATGCGCTCCACTTGGCTATTGGCTCTTGGGTGTGCGACTGATACATATTTGACGTCAATGCTAGAGTTCTCACAATAGTCCCAGAATTCTTGGGAAGTGAAGTTTGGTCCAAGATCGGATATGATTATGTTGGGGAAACTGAATCTGTGGAGTATTTCACTGATGAACTCGACTACACAATCTGATGAGATCTTTTTGATTGGCTTGACTTCAATCCATTTGGTAAACTTGTCGACTGCCACCAGTACGTGTGTGAAGCCTCCTAGCGCTGTTGGGAGTGGTCCTATCATGTCAAGGCTCCAGCAAGCGAAAGGCTAGGATGGAGGTATGGTTATTAAGTTGTGGGCAGGCAAGTGACTCTGTTTGGCAAGGTACTGGCATCCTTGGCATCATTTGACGAGAAGTTCTGCGTCTGATAATGTTGTGGGCCAGTAGAATCCTGATCTGAAGACTTTGCCGACCAGTGTACGTGAAGCTGCATGGTTTCTGCATGTGCCTTCGTGAGTTTCTTGTAGGATTCCTTTTGCTTCTTCTGCTGTGACACATTTCATGAGGATTTTGGATCATGCGCCTCATTTGTAAAGTTTGTTGTCAACAAGGACGAAATTCTTGCTGCGACGCATGATGCGTACTGCTTCTGCTTCGTCTTTTTTCATTCCCGATGGGAGTACTTTGTCCTTGACGTAGTCGATAAACGTAGTGCGCCAGTCGGCTTCAATCATCATCACCTCTTGACTAGTTTCTTGAGGAACTGAGTCGACTTCCATTGGGGTGGAAGTATTGATTGAGGGGTGATGAAGCTCATGGACGAAGATTCCTAAAGGGACTTCTGCTCGGTCGGTGCCAAGTTTTGAAAGGACCTCTGCTAGCACATTGCTATCACGAACGACATGGTGGATCTCCAGTCCTGAAAACTTGTTTTCAAGTTTCCTTATCTCTGCAACGTAGGCATCCATGGTTTCTTTGTTGATGTCCCACTCTTTGTTTACATGTTGGACCACGAGGAAGGAGTCTCCGTAGACGAGTAGTCGCTTGATGCCGAGGGAGATGGCCAGACGGAGGCCGTGTAGGAGAGCTTCATATTCCGCTTCATTGTTGGATACTTCGAAGAGAATTTGGAATACATACTTGAGTTGCTCGCTGTTTGGAGAGATGAAGAGTACGCCTGCTCCTCCTCCGCCCAACTTTATTGATCCGTCAAAGTACATGGTCCAGTGGTCTGAAATGGATTGTGGAGCGGGTACTTGATTTTCCCTCCATTCAGCCATGAAGTCGACTAGGGTTTGAGACTTTATTGTTGTTCTAGGCGTGAATTTCAGCTCGAGTGCCCCTAGTTTGACTGACCATTTTGAGATTCGACCAGTCGCATCCCGGTTGTGTAAGATGTCACCCAATGGGATGTCCGTGATGACTGTTATCTTGTACTCGTTGAAGTAGTGTCGCAACTTCCTTGAAGTAATCAGTATTGCGTAGAGGAGCTTCTGAATTTGCGGGTATCGCACCTTTGATTCAGAGAGTACTTCGTTGATGAAGTAGACTAGTCTTTGGACACCGTAGGCGTGGCCCTCTTCATTTCGTTCTACCACGATTGCTGTGTTGACAACGTGTGTGGTAGCTACGATGTAAAGGAGCATCTCCTCTACTGGCATTGGAGCTGTTAGGATAGGAGGTGACTGGAGGTGCTATTTCATGTCTTCGAGTGCATCGCCTGCTTCTTGGGACCATCTGAATTTGTCTTGCTTTTTTAGTAATTTGAAGAAATGGAGTCCTCTTTCGCCGAGTCTTGATAGAAATCTGTTCAAGGTAACCATGCATCTAGTGAGCTTTTGAACGTCTTTGATACAGGCCGAATCTTCCATGTTTATGATGGCGTTAATCTTTTCTGGGTTTGCTTCAATTCCTTTGTGGCTGACAACGAAGCCGAGTAGTTTTCCGGATGGTACGCCGAAAACACACTTAGTCGGGTTCAATTTTCACCTTAAGCTTCACAAACTGTTGAAAGTTTCTTCTAGGTCAGGAATAAAGGAATCGAATTCCTTTGTCTGGTTGGTGAAGCATAGCTGTATAGTGCGCTGATAAGTTGCTCCAGCGTTCTTCAGTCTGAAGGACATCGTCTTGTAGGCGTATGCACCAAATAGAGTGATGAACATAGTTTTGATCTGATCTTCTTCCTCGAGAGCTATTTGATGATAGCCCGAGTAGCAATCCAGGAAGGGTAGTAGGATGCAACCTGTTGTCGAGTCGATGACTTGATCAATTCGATTTAGTCTGAAAGGATCTTTCGGACAGTGCTTGTTGAGGTCAGTGTAGTCGACGCACATCCTCCATTCATTGTTGTTCTTTTTAAGAACGAGTACCGGATTCGCCAGCCACTCGGAGTGGTAAACCTCTTTGATGAATCCAGTCGCGAGTAGTTTGGTGAGTTCTTTCTTGATGGCTTCTCTCTTCTCTGCTGTGAATCTTCGTAGCCGCTGTTTCTTGGGGATAGCAGTAGGGTTAACATTTAAGGAATGCTCGATCAACTCCTTCGGGACACCGGGCATATCGGCTGGTTTCCATGCAAATACGTCACGGTTGGCCCTAAGGAAGTTGATGAGCGCGCTTTCCTATTTTTTAGTGAGCCCTGTCCCAATCAGAGCTGTCTTTGATGAGTCGCCTTCTTATAGCTGAATTGCCTTAACTCCAACGTTGTCGGGTGGTTTTAGGGCAGAGCGGTTTATCTTCTTCATAGGGATTTCTGTCCCTGATGCTAAGTACTGCTGAGCTGTTGCGAGTACCTCTCCTGCGGTATCTGGTAGTCGATTGGTGGAAGCAAAAGTTATAGCTTCTTTTTCGCATTCAAAAGACCTCTGAAGTTCTCCACGGAAGGCAAGAACTCCTATGTTTCCCGGCATCTTCAGCGGAAGGTAGACATAGTGGGGGACCGCCAAGAATTTGGCCAAGGCCGGTTGTCCGAGTATAGCATGATATGAGGACTCAAAGTCCACCACTTCAAATTTGATGAGTTCTGTTCGGTAGTTGTTTGGTGTACCGAAAGTGACTAGGAGCACCATAGTTCCAACTAGGAAGGAAGCGTTCCCTGGCACGATGCCGTAGAAGGGTGCTTTGCTTGGTTTTGATTTGTCAGAGATATCAAGTCCCATCTTTGTGATTGTACTCATAAAGATGAGGTTCAGACCGCTGCCTCCATCGATGAGTACTCGAGTGAGAATGGAGCCTGCCACCACTGGGTCTAGAACGAGTGGAAATTTTCCTGGTTCAGAGAAGCTGGTCCATTGATCTTCCCTTGAGAAGGTTATCGGTGTCTCACTGTGCCTCAGTGGTTTCTGAACGGCTGGTTCTATCATTAGTATTTCCCGCCAAACTAGTTTCTGGTTTCTCCTATTGAACGAAGAATCTCCTCCGTAGATCATGTTGACCCTGTTGGCGGGTTGCTGGAATCCCATGGTTCCATCTTTGTCGCTGTCAGACCCGGGACAGCAGGACTGCTCATGGGCATGGAATATTCTAGAGTAGAGTGTAGCACATGGTTATGCCCTACCTCTTTTGTATCTACCCGAATAGGTGTAGAACTAGTCGACGTACAAGGAAACTACCCGATCCACTCAGAGTAGGACTCTAAACGTACTCGGCTAGGACTTCCCATGTAACCCTGCTCTCCCAGATATATAAGGGCGGGCAGGGACCCCTCCAAATCAGCGAACAATACCAGAGGGAATACAAACCACCACACAGGACGTAGGGTATTACGCTCTGGTGGCCCGAACCTGTCTAAATCCTTGTGTTCCTTGTACCATCGCGTTTTGATCTTGGCGAGTCCCTACTCATAACAACTCTCCTCGAGATACCCCTCGGAGAACCCGATGGTAAAACACCGACAGCTGGCGCCCACCGTGGAGCCTCTCGCCAAAGATCGTCAGAAGAATCCGATGGTTTCTCCCGACGACAATCATGTGCTCGAAAAAGGCACCTCCCTTCGCATCGGCTCTTGGATCTTCATCGCCGACGGATCATGCGGCTTCGAAAGCTGCTCAACCGACCAAGATCCTCCAGAAGTTTCAGAAGCTGCAAAACAATGTGAATTCTACGAATTCATCGATTAGCTCGAAGAAATCGGATTTTCGGACCTCAACAACGAAGGCCGAATTCGACCCGAATTCGATGCAATCAAGGCCGAAACACTCTCCGAATTGGAAGAGAACTTGGAAAAACTACTAGAAGACTCCAAGCAAGAAACTTCCACCAACGGAAAGACCACGCTTTCCAACTACATCCACGCTCCTGAACCAAGTCTTCGGAAGAAAAAGTCAAAGACTAGCTTCAAGAAAACTACTCGCAAAAAGAAGCAGTCGAAAAACACTTTTTCAAACATCAATGATATTGATGAAAAAAATCAAGCACTGCCTCCAGAAAGCTGAAGACACGTTCAACATCAACACTTCTCTCGAAGAACTCTCCAACCAGTGGACTCTCAACTCTGCAGAGCTGGAACAAGAACAAGCTTTCATCAAATATCTCGAACAATTGGATGAACCAATTCCCGAAGACGAATTAGCTGATTGGTCACATGACATTGACTTGTTCATGGAAGGATTAAGCAATCCCAACAAGCTTGAAGCTCTCTGGGAGCAGTCCAAAGCAAAAAACCTCTGGGAAGATTCACAAAGCAAGTCACCAACTCAATTGGACCAACACTTGTCTGAATCCCGCCCTGAAGAAGACTCTGTTTCAATCGAAGATTACATGAATCACTGGTGCAACATTGTCCAAATTCCGCAAGAGGATCACCGCATGCCGCAGACATCTTTCTCGGAAAAATGGAACAATTTGGACAAATACAACAAATTCATAAATGAACTCTCAGTTCGAGTCGAAGGCGGATGGCCCCCAGCGGACCACATTCCACATGACGAAAACCTTCTGCGACACACTATCGGATTCCCTCCCCGAGTCGAGCAAGACAGGGAAGCCCACCCGGCTTCGGACGTCAAAAGAAACCGATTCGCACCACAACCCGATTCGGACAAGAAGACCGAATTCCACAAGGAGTCGACTTCTATAGCTACTACAAAGATTGAAGGCCAGTCCGGAGAGGTCGATCAATTCTCAGAAGACAAAGAGCTACCATTCCAACAAGGCCTTCCGCTCAAGGAGGACAACATAAACCCAAAAATTTGCATCCACAATCGTGAAATTTTCACGGCTCTCCTTTTCGGATGCTACGGACCGAGAAAGTGATTCGATAATTCCAGAAGACTTAGACTATGACGAATTCCTCTCTGGACCGGAGACAACTGAAACAGCAACAGCCACCTGCGAAAACCCCCCTCCAGGAATCATAGTAACAGTCCATCTAGACAACAACCCGAAGATGATTCTCAAGACAGAACATCAACAACAACTCGGCAACTCGTTCAACAACTCGAACAACAACTTGCACAACGTTATCAATGTTGGCCACAACTCAAGAACAATCTTCATTAGCAAAAGAGAAGACAATCAGGAAGTCGAAGCCTACAGTCTGACATCTAACTACCGGATACCTGACCTCTACGGGTACAATTTGCGAAAACGGCGTCGCGACAAGGCAACACCTCTGTTGGGTATTTTAGTGTCACAAATAAATCCACAAGCGCACGGATACCATTGTAACTTTCACCTCAGAGTATTCCAAGGGTTATCGAATCCACTGGGAACGTGTGTGCACTCTCTTCTATTCTAATTGGTCCAAGGACACACCAAGATAGGTAGAAGGGAAGAGAGGATTCCTAAGATAGCGCTGCTGCTGAGTTAAAGGTCGATCTCTCGGGCACAATACTCGCTTCGGGCACCGGCTTACAGCTGGTCTGCTAGTCGACTCCAGCCAACAGCTCTACACTATATCTGAACGTGGAGGATTACAAAGGACCAATAGGGTTGTCACCACCTACGGCCTACCTCTAACAAACCGTGGGATATAAGGCAAACGAAGGATAACCCTTAGTCTAGACACCACACCTATGCTACTGATTACTACTGTAGTCTAACTACGTATGACGTCCCGTAGCAAACTACAACACTCTATATGAATACAGAGCAACGAACCCGCGAGTAAGAGAACTGATCTCACTCAACTACAAGCACTACTACCATATACTACACCAAGAATAAAACCAGAGATAGGAACCATGAATACTTACTAAACCCGAAGAATGTAGCAGCATCCGTAGAGGTACAAGCAGGGAGCAGAATGCCGACACCCTGGCACTTCTCCCGAACTACTCTCTCACTCTCGTAGAGGTACAAAATGGAGAAGAGCGCTGAAGACCGGCACCCCTCCTGAGTACCTCTACCCTCTCCCTAAGCTAACACAACTCTAAATAGAAGAGGAGGCTTGAAGTTGAGCACTTGGTGGGTGTGAAATTCCACTTGGTGGTGTGTCTCAAATGGAACCCCTCCCCTCATATATATAGGAGGGAGCCATGGTGCTTTCGGCCGAGGATTGCAGCTCTACCCCTTGGAACCAACCTTGGGAGCCAGTGAGGAGCTGCCACTGGTCAAGGCTGAGGCGGTGGGGCCCATGGGCCAGGTCGGCCGACCTGGCAGGTCGGTCGGCCTGCCTGAGGCTCCAACCGCCCCCAAACTTGATATTTGGGCTGTCTTGGTGTCCCTTGTCCTAAGCCCATGGAGCATGGCCTATCCTACGCTCATTTGCTTGGGTATTTGGCCTCGTTTTGATCCATTTCAGCCTGATTCTCATTCTCTAGTTGGTTGCGCATTTTGCCTTGATCTGTGGAGTGTGTTTTCCTGCTCATGAAGTGTGTTTTCTCCCTTAATTCACCTGCATACAAATATTTACCAACACTCGTGGAAATTTTCAGTAATAAACCCCAACCACTAGGTTGATGTTTACATTTTATGTATTTATGCAGGAGTTGACGGCCTAGATTTGGTATTTAAGAGCCGTCAACAACTCCCCCACACTTAGCCTTTGCTCGTCCTCGAGTAAAGCAGAAAGGGCTAAGGTGGAACATGACTTCCAAAGGTACGAAGTGAGCATAAGAGATATTCCAACTCGTACCTTGCACTTGTGAACTTTTGAAGTGTCTATCATGCCATCTTTGGTAGTTGAGGCATGGAACGGTATTGAATCAAGTCACTTCCGCTCCTCATGTCAAGTAGCTTGGGATTTTTCAATAAGTTTTCAAAACAAACTTTGCTTAGCTCCTCATTTGATTCTCTCATGTCACTCAATGTATATATGTCCTTACCAAGGCATTTGACTTGCCTTTTCTTCATCCTACTTCTAGTGATGGCTATATGTGGAGCTCAAGGTAGGGCATGAAGGATAAGGCATACTTGTATCACATATATTGCAAAGTCAAAGACCGAATCCAAAGAGAAAAACAAGTCATACAATCAGATCAAGACGTGCACGTGCATGGATTGTGATGGATGGAATGGAAACTCCTTTTGTATGATTTCTCTCCCTATATAAATTCTTTTTGAGAGCATGGCTATCTTTTTTTTCTTTTTTTTTCATGGACCTTCATGTGCCCACATTTTTTTCTTTCTTTTTTTTTCAATACTTGGACCTTCATGTGTTATATATTTTTTTCTCGATAGCCCATGCCTCTCTTCTTCTTCTTTTTTTAACAAAAACTAGAGAGAGAGACCAACACATATAGTGGAGCATTTATTTTGTGGAATGGGTGGATGGTACAATGCTAACTTCTCAAAGAAGCATAGCAAGGGGGGAATGAGGTGTGCACGTGAATCTTGATCATGAAAGCATGAGAAGAATTCTCTCAAGGGTCACAACAATTTGACAAAGCTCAATGCAAAAACAAGCAGCATATGTGTATAATGTTTTCAAGAAGTATCATCATATGGCTTTGGTAGGACTTTGGCATATCAAAGAGGAGCTTCGCAAAGAGTTTTCCAAATTTTCAAATAAAGTTCCCAAGCACTTAAAAAATAAAGAGCGAAGATCATATCATCCAAACCATATCTCAAACATCAACTACTTAGATAAGCATGGTTTCCTAAGAATTTTTGTTCACAAGCATCAAGATGATAAGCATGGAATAAAACATATGCAAGCCAACCATAGGAAACATGTAGAGCAGGCGGATACACTAATTCATTTTGAGTTTGATTTTAGTGAGTAAGATTTAAAAACCATTCAAAATTATGAATCAAAGAGAGTTGAGAGGTAGAGGATGCACAAACCATCGCTTTTGAAGATGATGGGGATCAAGGCAGAGGTGATTCAGCAAAACAATCGGGTGGCTGACTGACTCTGGTGTCTTTGCCTTGTCCCTTGTCTTGATGGCGCAGTCGATGTTGTGCGATAACTCTGTGGGAGATCTCGAATGTGTAGGGCATTGATGAACTTGCGAGATCTCCCCCACACTTGTGCTTGTACCTGGTGCTGTATTCAACAAGATAGTGGAAACAGAATAATAGCTCTGCTGGTTTTAAGCCCAGGGAGCTCTAGAATTTATTCAAACTAAACTTTACTCTCACCATGAGACTTACTCTGGCGATCCTCGGGCGGCCTCCCGGTAGGGCTTTGTTTATTGTCAAAAGCAGGACATTGAGAGTACTTACCACGGTATTTTGTTGATGAGAACTCAATACTGTCACCATGGCAATTCCTCTCATTTTTTTCTTTTTTTATAGAGCAAGATGCTAGCACCAATTCAAAGACAAAATATGGATTGAGAAAGAACTTACTTCGGGCACTCACATACCTCCCCCACACTTGGAGTTTGCAAAACTTCAAGTGTATGGAGTTCAAGTTTCCTTCTGTAGTTGTTCCTTCATCAAGGCATATCGAGGGGTTGTAGTTGGTGTAGCTCTCATGTTCGTAGGTGTTACTTGTCCATCATTCTTCTTGATCTTCCCCTGAAAAGGTTAGCGACCAAAAATACCCGAAGGAAAAATACATCCTAGAACATGCTCTTGCTTTTATTGAAGGGAAATAAATAGATGATAATCCGGGCTATCTCCCGGCAGTGCTTTGTTTTTGGTCATAAGCTCGACCATGGGAACATCCTCTTGCAGCTATTGTTAATGATGTGTTCCCCTTTTCATCACCAATTGTTGATGTGCCATGAAGGTTTAGCTGCAAGGTTAGCACCACAGAGCATCCACGAAATTTGCAATGTTTACGGTAAACATATGCATCTACAACTAACCTTCTAAAGGTGTTATCGCCATAAATTAACAGGATTAATTTATGGGCCGAAAGCAAGATGGGCTTAAAGCAGAAGATTAAGAAGACTTGTAAATCGGCTCTTGCGTGAGCATCTGGGCCACATGGGCCATGTATCCTTAGATTTAGTTTAAGATTAGAGATAGAGTCCGATCGGGACAAGATTAGTTTAGATTGTTTCCCAAGTCTCCGGACTATAAATATGTACCCTTTGTTATTCATAAAGAGAGAGCGTCATCACGTCTCGCAAACAACAACTCTTGGCGCATCGCCACCCCTAATCCTAGGGTTTCATCCAAGTAAGCGCCATGCTGCCCTGATCGCTTCTTGCGATCAGGGCAGCGTTGTTCTTGCTTTTACCTTGGTATTACTCGTACTGAAGCGTTTTTGATGGCGAGTAATGCTAGTTATCTTGATGTTCGTAGCTTGGCTTTTAGCAGATCTATTGTGCTTCGTTGCTTATCATCTACGAATATCATGTTGTCTCTGTGCAGTCATGTTTCAATCTTATGCTAGTTCTTGTCGCATAGAATTAGTTGTACAGAGGCAACACCCTGCTTCTTTTATGTCTAGTAGATCTAATCCGTTGTGGTTTGCTCTTATCTTAAGAGTTTGTGTAATATCTGCTAGGTTAGGCCTTGCAAACGGATTGGATGATCCGGTGGTGTAGTAGATGCTTTATCTTGGTCTTGATAGGGATTGTTCCGGGAATCGGCTCTTGCTAGTTCTTAGGCCTCTGTTTTGGGTTACGGTTTAGTTGTCTGTTACGTTCATTAGGCCTAGTCACGTGTAGGATGTTCCGATCTAGCAGTGAAGCTGTTACCATCGTGGATTAGATTAATTTGATTTAATTGAAGCAGTTTTATAGTTATTTGCTTTATTTATCAATATCTGGATAGATATAGATCCACTCTGACACCAGGACTCGATCGGCTCTTTAAAGACGATGCAAGAGTCGTCCCGGGGAACCGACCACGGCTCGGACTTACATTTACATGTGTCTTTGTACGCAGGAAACTGTTCAGAGCACGTTCGCACCCTCCTGATCGGGTATAGGTCAGGTGGCACGCCCGGCTTTCCACACATTCTCCGGGCGCGTGACGGAATTGCGGGCCGTCGATGAGGGAGCAGTGCCTGCCAGCGCCCCGTCGACCTCCCGGCTCTTCGTGTTGCCCGTCGCTGCTCGCCAGTGGGTTTCGACAGACAACACATTCTGGCACGCCTGGTGGGACACTTCTCGGCAACAACGTCCACTGCAACAATGACTGGAGCTCAAGATCAAGAACCCGCTCCCAAGCCGGTCCCGTATGAAGAGCTCTCTCCTGAACACAAGAAGAAGTATGATGAGATTAAAGCTCTGCTGGAAGCCGATCTCATAGGCTCTTTTGAGAGGACCCCCAACCATGGCATCAGGTGGAAGGGGTTCTCACCAGAAGGCACTCTCGCCAATGTAGATCTGTCTGTACCATTAGAAGAGCGCACCAGAGCCCTGCGTCAGGAGATGAACTACATGGTGGCCCATGCGCTTCATCGGCACTCTCAGAACATGATGAACGAACTCGAGCGCATGGCGCATCGCGTCATCCAGGAGATAATCAAGAACCAGTACTCTCCATCGGGGCCAACCCTGGGGAGTCACTCAGAGGAAGCTGCACTGCATTCTAGACTGGTATTGCCGTTCTCGTTTGCTGCTCCAAAACCACAAAATTCGCCGATCTACGTCATCCACAAGATAGGCGGTGATCCTGGAGAAGGCCAATTCCTCACCGAGCCACCTAAGGAGATTCCGCATGGCTACACGTGCGCTTACATCCCTGACAGTGTCAATCCAACACGCTCGGTGCAGATGGTAAACCCAGGAGCTTCTGGAGTAGACGCAGAGAAACAAGAGTGGCTGCCAAAGTACGCTACTGGGCCGAGTGCTGAGCCATGGGCCCCAGGAGTTCTTAGTGTGGAGCAGGTCAGTGCAATGCTGAGAGACCAGTTCGGCATCCTGCCCAAGAGGAAAGCGATCGGCTATTCCAAGCCGTATCCAAGTGACTATGACTTGATCCCACTGCCACCCAAGTATCGGCTTCCTGAGTTCACCAAGTTCAATGGGTCAGAAGGAGCCAGCTCCATCGAGCATGTGAGCCGATACTTAACGCAGCTTGGGATGATCTCAGTGTCGGATCCATTGAGGGTCCGGTTCTTCGACCAATCCCTTACAGGCCCAGCTTTTGGATGGTATGCATCACTGGCTCCAGATTCGATTCGAACTTGGAGGCAGCTCGAAGATCAATTCAATACCCAGTACCACTCGGAGGCTGCTGAAGCCGGAATTGCCGACCTCGCCCAAGTCAGGCAAAAGCGAGGAGAGACTGTGTCAGAGTACATACAGCGCTTCAGGGAGGTCAAGAACCGATGCTACTCGTCGCGCATCGCAGAGAAGGAGGCAGTCGATCTGGCTGTCCTGGAACTTGCTAAGCCGATCAAGGATGCGGCTTTTCAGTTGGAGTTCACATCTCTGGCGCACCTGGTGCAGAAGCTCACAGCATACGAACATTACCATCCTGAGCTGTACCAGGACAAGTTCAAGCGCCATGTAAACATGGCCCAGGCGGATGAATCTGATGACTCTGGCGAGGAGCAAGAAGTGGCCGTGGCAGAGTGGACTCGGGGGGCAAACCCTATCTCGTGCAAGTGGGTCAAACAACAGGGGCTTGTGAAGGGTTTCGACTTCGACGTAACCAAAGCAGAGCAGATATTTGATCTGCTCCTCAAAGAAAAACAGCTGAAGCTCCCAGAGAATCACAAGTTACCGATGAAACAAGAGCTGCAGGGAAGACTGTACTACAAATGGCACCACTCGTTCACTCATTCCACGGGTGAATGCAAGGAGCTACGTCGTCAGATACAATCGGCTATCGAGCAAGGCCGATTAATTCTGGCTCAACACACGATGAAGGTTGACACAAAGCCCTTCCCACAAGCTAACATGGTGGAGCTGTCAGATTTCGGATCCAAGGGCCATGATTTGGCATTCCAGGTCAACATGGTGGGACCCATGCACCGCCATGACAAGCAGAGGAGAGAGGCCGTTTCTGGCAAACGGCCGCAGGATGAACGCGAGTTGGAACAGCAACATGTGACTGAAGAGCAGGTGCGTCACATCCGCAATTAGCTTCCAGCTTCTAATCGGCTTCTGGAAAAGTACCAGTACCAGTACAAGTTGCGCCACCGATACGAATTGGAGGAGGACGATTACGAGCACCACTCAGGAAGGACACTGGGGAGACGTCAGGCTATACGCAACCACTGGCATTGCCCGTTCTTCAGGTACAGTTGGAATTCCGGCATGAGCCGATTGCCTACTATAGATGATTGCTTGGAGTGCAGGCCTCGAGGACACCAGTAGGACGGGACATCGGTGTTCCGGCGCTTAGGGCCCAGAACACGTCATGATGACCGTGTGAGGAGGCCAACCAGGGGTGATTCCAAGTAAAAAGAAGAAGAAGACAGGTACCATCATCCACGGTGGTGTCCTGATGGGCTTAATCGCTCGTAGAAGCGCAGGGTGCAGCGCTTGCACAATCTGGAAGAGGCAGAAGCAAAGTACCTTGACGTGCTGAGGAAAGCGCGTCCGGATCTCGTGGAGCAAGTCAGGCGACCGCGAAGGGAGGAAAGGCGCCCTCCGAGAAAAGAGTGGTGCCCCAAGCAGACAAAAGTCGATGAGAAGCCATCGGCTGATGTGAACATGGTGTTCGTGCTCCCATCGGAATTTCGGGCACCCCAACCAGAAGAATCGGCCATCGCACAGCTGGATCTGGGCCCACAGCCGATCATCTTCGAGAAGCCCAAGGAGAAGAGCTACAAACACCTGAAGGGGTTGTATCTCAAGGGCTTCATCAATGGCAAGCATGTGAACAGGATGTTGGTCGACACTGGTGCCGCAGTCAACCTGATGCCATATTCTTTGCTGCGCCGATTGGGTCGTTCTTCTGCCGATCTGATTAAGACCAATGTGATGCTCAATGACTTCAATGGACAACCATCAGAGGCAATGGGGGTCCTTAATGTGGAGTTGATAGTGGGCCGCAAGACTGTACCGACATTGTTCTTCATCGTTAACAGCAAAAGTACATACACGGTATTGCTTGGGAGGGATTGGATTCACGCCAACTGTTGTATCCCTTCCACAATGCATCAGTATCTCGTCCAATGGGATGGCGATGAAGTGGAGGTGGTCCGTGCAGATGACTCTAGCGAGGTCTCGCTCACAGACATGAATGCCTGGGACGCAGAAGGACAAGAGCCGATCTCAGGGATTGCCCTAGAAGACTGTGATCGGATCGAGGCGACAGAAAACGGACTGAGGCTGGTCTTATCCACTGGCCTCACATAGTAGACGCATCCCGGATGCCACGAGATGTAATAGGAATAGAGAGGCCGGTCCCGGCGATCGGCCCCAAAAAATAGAAAAATCCTATTTTGGTTCGGAATTGTTACATCATGTACACACGATGGCCTGCTCTGGCAGTTGGCCACTCTTCAACTATTTGGTTTCGAATCATAATGGAATTATGGAGGCGGCCAGCCCGTGCAGTTGGCCAAATAATTTTTCTTGTCATCTCCCTGTGTTTGCCGCTGATCTTGTGGGTGACGAAGACTCGCTTGCGTTCGCAGCTGGTTTTTCAGACGACAGCAAACTCGGGTACGGGTTCACATCGGCTGATGATTTGGAAGAGGTTGACATCGGTCCTGAGAATAAGCCACGGCCGACATTTATCAGCAAGAAGTTGGATCCGGCTTTGCGAGAGGAGATGATTGCGTTACTGAAAGAGTACCGGGATTGCTTTGCATGGGACTACACCGAGATGCCCGGACTGGATAGAAGCATCGTCGAGCATTGGCTCCCGCTCAAGAAAGGGTTTCGGCAATTTCAGCAACGAGCATGTCAGATGAAGGCCGAAGTCCTAGAAGAAGTTAAGAAAGAGGTGGAAAAGATGCTGGATGCTGGGTTTATCAGGCCATGCCGGTATGCAGAATGGATCTCCAGTGTGGTACCGGTGCAAAAGAAGGATGGCCGATGGCGTGTTTGCATCGATTTTAGAGATCTCAACAGAGCAACACCAAAGGACGAATACCCGATGCCTGTTGCATAAACATTGATCAATGCAGCTGCCGGCCACAAAATGATGAGTTTTATGGATGGCAATGCTGGTTACAACCAGATCTTCATGGCCCCAGAAGACGTGAACAAGACTGCGTTCAGAGTACCAGGCGCAGTCGGCTTATTCGAATACTTGGTAATGACTTCGGACTGAAAAATGCTGGTGCAACGTACCAACATGCCATGAATTATATTTTTCATGATCTCATCAGCAAGCTGGTAGAGATTTATATTGATGATGTTGTGGTCAAGTCCAAATCAGCTGGGGGCATCTAGAAGATCTGCGCCAAGTGTTGGAGCGAACTCGAAGGTTTGGGCTCAAAATGAACCCAAAGAAATGTGCCTTTGGAGTATCGGCCGGTCAATTTCTGGGATTCCTGGTGCACGAGCGAGGAATCGAGATCGGCCTAAAGAGTCAAGAAGCTGTAAAGACGATGAAGCCACCTACTACAAAGAAAGAATTACAGAAGCTCATCAGTAAAATTAACTTTGTCAGGCGATTTATTTCTAATCTGTCTGGACGCATCGAACCATTTATAGGTTTAGTGAAGATCAAATCCGATGATGAGTTTCGCTGGGGGGCAGAACAGCAGCAAACTTTCGATGAAATCAAGGAATATTTGTCAAAGCCTCCAGTATTGGTTCCTCCTCAGCAAGATAGGCCGTTCTACGTGTACCTATCCGTGGGTGACACTTCCATTGCTTCGGTGTTAGTCCAGAAGCATGACAGCCAGGAAAGGGTGGCTTTCTACCTCAGCAGGGGCATGTTAGACACCGAGACTAGGTATCCTGAAATCGAGAAGCTTTGTCTTTGCTTATACTTTACATGTACAAAGCTTCGCCATATTTTGCTCTCGGCGGAAACAATTGTCATATGCAAATCGGATGTCATAAAGCACATGCTGTCGGCTCCTGTCCTGAAAGGCCGGCTTGGAAAATGGATGTTTGCATTGTCAAAGTTCGATATTCGGTATCAGCCTGTGAAAGCGGTCAAAGGACAAGCACTGGCGGATCTTGTTGCAGACAGGATCAGCACTGATATTGTTGCATTATTTATTCGTGCTTGGGCTATATTTTTTGACGGATCGGCTTCTAATGATGGGTGTGGTGTGGGAATTCTGTTGGTCTCACCGCGTGGGGCGACTTACTCCTTTTCCATCAGAATGACTGCCCCATGCACCAATAATTTGGTGGAATATGAAGCTGTTCGCAAAGGGATGGAACTACTCCTAGAAGCTGGTGCAGAAGCGGTGGAAATTTTTGGGGATTCAAAGTTGGTGATTTCTCAGCTCACGGAAGAATATAGATGTGAGAGCGAGGCTCTATTTCCGATATGGATGCAGTGCCGTGAGTTGATGTCACAATTTAGGTACATCAATTTCCACTGGATACGCTGAACTCTGAACAATGAAGCCAATGATTTGGCACAGATGGCTTCCGGGTACAGGGAAACAGCCGATGGAGTTGACGTGGAGGTTCAGTTTCTAGAACCCGGAGACTGGAGAGCCGATATCTTCAATTACTTGAAGGATTCGGCTCGGGGGGCACCTAGAAGGATAAGACTCAAGGCCATGAAGTATGTTCTGATAGGGGATGACATGTTCTACAGGACCTTGGAAGGACTACTGCTTAAATGTCTGGGACCTTCATAGTCAAATCGGCTCTTGCATGAGGTTCATGAAGAAGCCTGCGGTACTCATCAATCGGCTCACAAGATGAAGTGGCTGATTAGGCGATCGGGTTATTACTGGCCCACTATGCTTGAAGATTGTTTCAAATATTACAAAGGATGTCAGGCATGTCAGAGGTTTGGCAAAATTCAGATAGTGCCAGCATCAGTGAGGAATCCTATCATCAAACCGTGGCCATTCAGAGGTTGGGGCATGGACATGATTGGACAAATCAACCCGTCGTCTAGCAAGGGTCACCAATGGGTCTTAGCTGCCACAGATTATTTCACAAAGTGGGTAGAGGCAGTGCCCATGAGGTCAGTAGCATCGAGAGATGTGATCAGCTTTGTCAAAGAACACATCATCCACAGATTTGGGATCCCTCAGACCATTACGACCGATGGAGGATCGGTCTTTATATCAGAGGAATTCAGAAAGTTTGCCGATGACATGGGGATTAAGCTAATCAGATCATCTCCATATTATGCCCAAGCTAATGGACAGGCTGAAGCATCCAACCAGAGCCTCATCAATCTCATAAAGAGAAAGATCGATGAATATCCTAGGCGATGGCATGAGGTGTTATCAGAAGCTTTGTGGGCATATCGTATTTCTTGTCATGGGTCCACCAAGACATCACCGTACCATCTAGTCTACGGCCAGGATGTTGTGCTACCATGGGAGATCACGGCTGGATCAAGGCGTGTTGAGTTTCAGAATGATCTATCAACTGAACAGTATGCAGCCTTGATGAATGACAACGTGGAGGATCTGACAGAGCTAAGACTTTGGTCGTTGGAGAAGATCAAGGAAAATAAGACTAAAGTTGCTCGTGCATACAACAAGAAGGTCAAGCCTAAGGATTTCCAGGTGGGAGACTTGGTTTGGGAGGCAGTTTTACCATTGGGAACTAAAGATAGAAAATATGGCAAGTGGTCTCCAACTTGGCACGGGCCGTACAAGGTTGATCAAGTTTTGCCTGGGAATGCATACATGCTCGAGGAATTGGACGGTGTCAAGTTTTCTGTCGCTGTCAATGGTCAACACCTCAAGAAGTATTTCCCGAGCATGTGGGAAAGCAAGTAACAAGAGCCGATGAGATCCATCTGGATGTAATCATGACAGGCCAACACGTTGAGTTGGCTGCAAAAAAAATATCATGAAAGGCCAACACGTTGAGTTGGCCAGTAAAAAAAATGATGACAGGCCAACACGTTGAGTTGGCCAGTAAAAAAGAAAAGAAAAAGAGAAGGGGCCAACACGTTGAGTTGTCTAGTAAAATATATATAAAAAGCAAGACAGCCGATGTCTAACCATCGACTTAAGATGTTTTTAAACAGTTACAAGTTTCAGGGTAACAGGCAGCACTAATTGTTTCTCGAGCCTATCTACTGGTTCAGGAATTCTTCTATGGCATGGATAGCCTCTGTGCGGATGGTGTCTGCTCGTGCTATGATTGCTTCGTCATCCTTGTCATCGCCTGTTACTATCTGCCGACTCAAGGTGCTTATCTCTGCAAACTCTGCTTGTATCTGCTCGGCTATTCCCTGGGTTTCTTGTTTGGAGTTTGCAATGGAAGCTTCTTCGGCCTGGATGAGTTCCTTGGTGGTGCGGACTTTTTCTTCGAGTTCCTCCAGTTCTTTCTTCAGGAGGTCGAGTCGGTTCATGTTGGCAGACACGTCAGCTTTGATATCTAGAGTTGCCTTCTTCTGGTTAAGGGCCTTGCACTTTTGGGTAATGTCAGCTTTCAGATAAGCTTGAGAACGATGTGCTTCCATCCTTTGTTGTGCTTTATTCACTTCTATCCGAAAGAATGGAAGGTTGCTGGCTGGCCAGAGCTTGATTTGCAATGGCTCCGGGAGTTGGGTTTCTATTTGCTCGAAGATGTTCTTTATCTTGCTGGAATCATCAACCAGAGCAGTGATCGGAGCAGATAGTAGATCCTTGATGAGTTGAAGCTGATGTGCCAAGTTAGCCGATTGCTCCAAAGATGATGTCTCTGCTCCAGGGACAGTCAGACCCATTGATGCAGGGTCAAAGGAAAGCGAACCTGAAATGTCAAAGCTATGTGGGCATATCTGGAGTTAGAACAACATGCATTTATGGAGCTATCGGCTGGTTCAGAATTGGTTTTGGAATGTTACCTGTTCTGAAGAAGTGTTGGACGGTTCAAGAGCAACTGTCCTGTTAGAGCTGGTGTTGACGTCAAGAACATCTACTGCATCGGCTTGTTCTTCGTTTGTCTCCATCAGTGCATCAGGAGTAGCAGTCATCCCATGTTGTACTTGGCTTTCTGCATTGGGGATTTCTTCGGCTGCGTCCTGGAAATAGAATTACAGTCAACCAGAGTACATGTGTATGGAATAAAGAAGAAGTTTTTGAATGATGAGTTACCTGGTTGGTGTTGGACTCTGATGGACTCGGGGAAGCTGGTGCTGGTTTCTTGATCACTCGCCTCATGATCATCTTCCTTTTCTTGGTCAAGACTCGGGGGGCAACACTTGCAGAAGTTTGTCTTCGTTTGGAA
Source organism: Panicum virgatum (assembly GCF_016808335.1). Classification (NCBI taxonomy): domain Eukaryota; kingdom Viridiplantae; phylum Streptophyta; class Magnoliopsida; order Poales; family Poaceae; genus Panicum; species Panicum virgatum. The sequence continues at coordinate 18,240,352 of NC_053142.1, read as the reverse complement.
GCCGACTGAAGTAAGTCTGGCTGAACAGTCATTATCACTTTCTTCATTATTGGTGATCCTTTGCAGAAGAGTACATTAGGAGCAATTAGAAGAAAGTGGAATGGTTCCCCGTTGCTGGTCATAGGTTCTGGACCATCTTGTTGCTGCAAACAGGGTGAGTTAGAATTAGACAAATGGAAGGATGGATGATCTAGAAAGAACAAAATGCATAAATTCAGTACCTCTTCCTCGGGGATTACATATTCAAGATCGATTTGCTGCAGTCGAGGACCTAGAGCTTTTCTGAAGACATGAGTTTTCCACATGTTCCACCAAGTATCAAAGCCGATTGATGAAGAGGTGAAGGACAGATCGGCTGGTATTGGAATGTGGAGATTATCAAACATGCTGTAGCATCTTGAGCTAGTGAGACCATCAGGTAGATCGGCTCTGCTCTCCACCAAGTGGTGAATATGGAAGTGGGGAGGGACCTGTCCTAGGCCAAATTGCCGAGCTGCTATAACTGGTTGGTAGGATTCATAACCTGGCTTGATGATTCTATTAGAGGTGCTGATGCCAACGGGAAGGAAGCCAGGTCGGATCATCAAAGAATACAGATGCCGAGTGCTATCGTCATCGGCAAAGTTATCTAATCTGAAGGCAGTTGGGTTTTCAAAGGATTCAGATTCAGTGAATGGGAAGTAGAGGGGATTATCTAGTCCTTTGTAGAAGACTCTGAACCAGTTTGCTGCATCTGATGAATTTAATTTACTGCCAGGAAGGCTGAATAAAGCTTGGCCGTAACTAGTACATCTAATTGGTTTGCCACTCTCATCAGGGAAAGAGTTCTTGGTCAGGCCTTGGAAGTTGGGAATATGGTGCTTGAAGTACAGTTGTGCCCACAACTGAATAAACCACCAAGGGCCTCCAGTTCTCAGTTTCTTGTGGTTAAGCAGGTTGGATGTCATCAAATGGAGATATCTGTAAGTTTCTCCAAGGAAGAGTTTGCCAAGGCCGGTGTGATTGCCATGGGCCAAGTGATAGGCCAAGGGAAGATAGTTCTTAGTTGGAGCTAAAGAAGGACCACAGAAGATGAAATGCTCTAGCCAAAGATTTAAGAAGGCTGTGTGTTCCTTCTTAGTCACTGGACCTTTTGTTTTCATATGCTGATTCATGTAAGTGCCCCAGTTTGTGCAGTTAACCTTGGAAGAAAGTTTGAAGGGGACTTCTGCCATTTTGTGAGCAGCAGGATTAGGAGAGCTAATGTCTAGGGCAGTGATCATGGTGACATCCAGCAGGGTAGGGGTCATGGGTCCATGACCAAAGAGGAAACAATTCAGAGCATCAGACCAGAAATAGCCGATGGTTTTCAGAAGGTTTTCATCTTTGTCAAGGGGTGATAATGATATGCTAAGTGCATCGGCTATGTTCAAATCCTGCCACAAGGGCATATGAGCTTTTGCTACTCTATTGTACCATGTGATCCAGCTCTCAGGTGGATTAGGCCAGGATCTTAAGCAGTCGGCCCAGAGGTTCAGATCGATGTTTTGACTCACAAAAGGGATCCTATTTGCTTCACAAGAGATCAAATCTATGGGGTTTTCATGGGTTTGTGGGCCAAGACAGAAAGATTTTGGATTAGAGGGATGCGGCAGAAGGATGTCTGACACCTGAAGTTCAGAAATTCAGAAGTATGCATATGGTGTCATGTTTCAGAGTTTAGTATTTCAGAGGCTTGGTAAGCTGAAAAAAACTAAAGGATTGGGCCGAATATTACCTTCAGGCCGTGGATTGCCACATCATCGATTGCAGAGCTTGTCGTCTGAGCTGCAGAATCCGCCATGGTCCAAGATCCGTTGACTTAAGGTTTGGTTGCTGTGGGTTCTGATTCGAATTCCGGCTGCTTGGAGAGTTCTTGCTCGAATTTGTAGAGCTTGGTTTTCGAATTGCGCTCGGATTCGAGAGTTCGTCGAGTTCGGTTCAGGCTGGAAGTATTACTCTATTCTTCTGCGGATTGCTTCTAGTTTGAATTCCATCGGCTTTTTGGAAAGTAAATATCGAACACACAAAATTAAAGGGAATTTGATTTCATTAAAGGAAAGTTCATTACACGGAAAGCCGATTGTTACAAAGGAATTAATCCTTCGGCTTTGTGATCCTACCCCTAGGATGCTACCTACATCTACCAGTCGTAGGTGTCTGAATGCCTACGGCGCTTCGGGCTTCGCGACGGTGCATCTTCACAGTCATTGTCGTCATCGCCATCGTCGCTGCTGCTGCCGTCGTCCTCGGCACTGCTGCTGCTTCGTCCGCCGTCGCTGTTGCTTCCTTCTTCGCTCCCCTCTGTGGGAGCTTTGAGGAATTGGTGGGGATTTCCTCCTGCCGCCGTGTTGTCGCTGGAGGAAGAGTCGATCTCTTCGGAGGGGTCGGCTCCCTCCCAGGAGAAGGCGTCGTCTTCGCTGCTCTCGAGTTCCTCTTGGAACAGGAACTGGAGGTCTTCTTCTCCTTCGGTCTTGGGCTTGTCTTCCTCGGAGACGACCCCAAAATCGAACTCCTCTGCATCCCAATGCAGAGGAGCCAGTGCCTCGTACGCCGCTATCGGGTCCTATTCGGGGGTCGGCTCTCGGCTCTCTGGGATAGAGTCGATGGAGGAGGTGGAGAGAGAAGAAGAGGAAGGAGATGGGGAGGAGGAAGAAGAGGAATCTCCAAAAGAGTTGGAGCCGGAGGAAGAAGAGATGGCCATGGCTGGTGAAGGGTTGGTGCGCTACTAGCTTTGGGAGGAAGAAGGAGTTCGCTGTGGAGAAGAGCCGATTCGGGGTGAGGTTAAATAGCGAAAAGATGGAAGACGGATCGGCAGTTTTCACGTTCTACGAGGAGCCAGTTGCAGAGACGTTGCGTCTTCCTTGGTGGTTGCAGTGTGTTTAATGAGCATTAACGGAAAGATGAAGCGATGAATTGGTTTTGGAACTATCATTGCCAAAACCAGGGGGCATGTGTTATCGCCATAAATTAATAGGATTAATTTATGGGCCGAAAGCAAGATGGGCTTAAAGCAGAAGATTAAGAAGACTTGTAAATCGGCTCCTGCATGAGCATCTGGGCCACATGGGCCATGTATCCTTAGATTTAGTTTAAGATTAGAGATAGAGTCCGATCGGGACAAGATTAGTTTAGATTGTTTCCCAAGTCTCCGGACTATAAATATGTACCCTTTGTTATTCGTAAAGAGAGAGTGTCATCACGTCTCGCAAACAACAACTCTCGGCGCATCGCCACCCCTAATCCTAGGGTTTCATCCAAGTAAGCGCCATGCTGCCCTGATCGCTTCTTGCGATCAGGGCAGCGTTGTTCTTGCTTTTACCTTGGTATTACTCGTACTGAAGCATTTTTTATGGCGAGTAATGCTAGTTATCTTGATGTTTGTAGCTTGGCTTTTAGCAGATCTATTGTGCTTCGTTGCTTATCATCTACGAATATCATGTTGTCTCTGTGCAGTCACGTTTCAATCTTATGCTAGTTCTTGTTGCATAGAATTAGTTGTACAGAGGCAACACCCTGCTTCTTTTATGTCTAGTAGATCTAATCCGTTGTGGTTTGCTCTTATCTTAAGAGTTTGCGTAATATCTGCTAGGTTAGGCCTTGCAAACGGATTGGATGATCCGGTGGTGTAGTAGATGCTTTATCTTGGCCTTGATAGGGATTGTTCCGGGAATCGGCTCTTGCTAGTTCTTAGGCCTCTGTTTTGGGTTACGGTTTAGTTGTCTGTTATGTTCATTAGGCCTAGTCACGTGTAGGATGTTCCGATCTAGCAGTGAAGCTGTTACCATCGTGGATTAGATTAATTAGATTTAATTGAAGCAGTTTTATAGTTATTTGCTTTATTTATCAATATCTGGATAGATATAGATCCACTCTGACACCGGGACTCGATTGGCTCTTTAAAGCCGATGCAAGAGTCGTCCCGGGGAGCCGACCACGGCTCGGACTTACATTTACACGTGTCTTTGTACGCAGGAAACTGTTCGGAGCACGTTCGCACCCTCCTGATCGGGTATAGATCAGGTGGCACGCCCGGCTTTCCACACATTCTCCGGGCGCGTGACGGAATTGCGGGCTGTCGACGAGGGAGCAGTGCCTGCCAGCGCCCCGGCGACTTCCCGGCTCTTCGTGTTGCCCGTCGCTGCTCGCTGGTGGGTTTCGACTGACAACAAAAGGTTTTGCAGGAGAGGACCTTAAGGCAGTTATAGTCCTCATGTGTGCTCTGGGCACAATGCGTGCCTGACTCTGGAGAGGTATTGAAAGAGCATGGTTTTTAAGGTATCACTAGGATGAAGCTCCCATGCTCATATATGGAATCCTTTTCTATGGACTCCAGAGTCGGCGCCTCATAACATTCCGTGGCCCGTCGGTTCTTCATGTCAAGAGATTCATCATGGGAAATCATAGTTGAATCTTGATCATGGTCATGAACAACTTCCTTGGGGCCAGAGGAAAGAGGCTCAAACTCGCTCAAGAGGGATAATGATCGTTCATCTTCACAAAAGCGAAGGATTTCTTCCGAGTTGTTCTCTTCGGAAGTGGCAGATTTTGCAACCTCGAAGAGAATGAACTCAGATGGTATGAACGGAGATTCATGCATCATTTCCTCAAGTGGGTTTGGCTCGGGAAAATGCTTTGCCATAGAATTTTCTAAGCAAGAGGTAGCAGTGGCAGAAGCGGTTTTCCTAAGCGTTACATCTAGGCTTCCTTGAGATGCGAGAAGTTTTTCAAACGGGGAGTGTAAGCATCTAGGCCCTCAAGGTATGTTTCGGTGATTAATGACAACCATTATTGTGACTAATGAGTTTGTGCAACTTAATAGATCTTTATCGCTCATTTGGTCATATGTCAAAAGAGGCCCTTCAATTTCATTATTCAAAAAGGCGATCTCGGTATTCAACTCATTTATATGTCAACACTAAGGATCTTTCTAGTCCTAAGTGTCATAAGGTTGAGAAGGACACTTAGGTTAGTATAGGTTTTATAGTTTTGTAGTGATCGCACTATTAAGAGGGGTTATGGCCAAGTAACTTGAGCATGGACATGGTCATTTGAAAATGGATGCACACTATGGTCACTCAGGTTCCTAGAAGTTCAAATAAGTGGTTTTCAACTTATATCCCAAGAATATTTGGATTTCATTCAAGACTCAAATCAGAAAAGGCAAAATCAGAAAAAGTCTTTAACACCGGTTTAACCGACGCTTTCATTTTTCTATACGTCGGTTAAACGAAGTCAGCAGAGTCTGGACAAGTCAATACACTGGTTAAACCGACGTGTTTGAATTTAACGTCAGTGCATTAGTCCAGAGTTGGTTTTTCCAGGGTATTTCAAGTTCTATACACCGGTTAAACCGACGCTATTTGAATTGAGACGTCGGTGAAATTGACCAGTGAGATGGTTTTTCCAGGGATTTCTGAAGTTGAACTCACCGGTTAAACCGACGATAGGTTTGAGTTAACGTCAGTGCAGTTGTCCAAAGACTTGGTTTTTCAGTTGATCAGTGGACAACTACACTCACCGGTTAAACCGATGATACGTCGGTTAATCTGCCCAAGTTGTAACGGCTAGTTTTCAGAAGGGGCAGTTTACATTCATCGGTTAAACCGACGCTGGCTATTGGAGGATCGTCGGATTAACCGGTGCTACGCAGTTTTCTAGCAGCTTTTCTCCAACGGCTCTATTCGTGTGAGCTGCCTATATATACCCCTCCAATGGGTCATTTTGACTACTCTTAACACCAGGACATATTCATGCACACATACATTGTTGAGAGCCACCTTGAGCTTCATCTTCCACATACTTGTTCATTCAATCAATCAAGAAGCAAGACTAAGGACTTGAGTAGTGAGAAGCTTGTGTGCATCCGTTCTTGGTGATCGGTTCTTGCTCAAGTGAAGGCCCTAGCATGTTACTCTTGGTGATTGGCAGCACCTAGGCGATCTTGGTGATTGAAGGTGTTTCTTCCGGAGCTTGCCAACAATTGTGGGAGCCCGAAGAAGGTTGTACGTGGCTTGAGCTCCACCACGCCGGGATGGTGAACGGAGACTCTTAGTGAGCGCCCAAGTCTCGGTGACATGGGAGGTGACAAGACTCTTAGTGAGTGTCACAACGTGGATTAGGGGTGTGTGCCAACACATCGACACCACAGGAAAAAATCTGGTTGTCTCTTGCCCACTCTTTACTTTCAAGCACTTACTTTCATGCAATTATTCATGTGCTTGACCTTAGAGATCATAGCTTAGCTCTACCTTGCTTAGTTTCATATCTTTGTTAGCTTGTGTAGTTTGCTTTGTTAGCCGGTTGGTGAATTGAGCCTTACTAGCTTTGCATAGGTTAAGGTTGTTTTATTTGTTTTAGAATTTTGAAAAAGGCCCAATTCACCCCCCTCTTGGTCCATCGATCCTTAGAATTGGTATCAGAGCCTCATTGCTCATTTGGATCATTAGGCTTCACCGCCTAAAGCTATGGCCAAGACGGGTGGTTCGCCGCCTCACTTCGAGTGCAAGAACTTTGCCTATTGGAAAGTTCGCATGGCCGCATACCTTGATGTGATTGCCCCCGAAGTATGGTTGGCAACAAAGACCGAGTTCACCGGAACTCCCACCACGGAACAACTTAAGTGGAATGCAAAGGCAAGAAATGCAATTTTCGAAGCCATTAGTGAGGAAGTCTTTGCTAGAGTAAATGGCATGGACTTAGCAAGTGATATATGGAAAGAGCTAATTGAAATCCATGAAGGCTCCACTAAAGTTTGTGAACAAAAATATCACTTGTTTAGAGCTAAGTATGATTCTTTTAAGATGCTTGCTCATGAAAATTGCAATGATATGTATTCTCGTTTGAATGTCATTGTCAAGGACATTAATGCTCTTGAAGTTTCTAAAATTGACAGCGGCTCCATCAACCGCAAGATTCTCATGCTCCTTCCGAAGCCCAAGTACAACATTATCAATGCTATGCTTCAAAAGGAGAATCTTGATACAATGGAAGTGGGAGAGCTTGTGGGCGAAATTCGCGCTCATGAAATGGGTATCCTTGGTATGTCCGAAGAGCCAACAACAAGCAAGTCAATTGCTCTCAAAACCAAGGCCAACAAGCACTGCAAGCTCAAGATGGTCAAGCAAGAATCTAGCTCAAGCAATGAAGAAGAAGATCATCATGAAAGCTCATCCGATGATGAAGAAGATGGAGAACTTGCTCTCATGATGAGAAAGTTCACACGCTTGAGCGACAAGATAAACAAGAAGGGTTACAACTTTGACCCCAAAAGAAGGATGTTCCGGCCTAGGGAAGATGTCAAGTACAAAACATGCTACAATTGTGGAGAAAAAGACCACATCTCTCCCGATTGCCCCAAGCCGGACAAGAGAAAGAAGGACAACAAAGGCAAACATCGCCATGATTCAAGCGATGATGAAGAGGATGAGAAGAAAAATAAGAACAAGAAGCTTGGGAAGAAGAAGAGCCGTGACAAGAAGACCAAGCTCTTCCCAAAGAAGAAAGGGCACACCAAGAGAAGCTTCTTGGTGGAAAAACAAGAGTGGGTGACCGATGTCTCATCAAGCGAAGATTCAAGTGATGAAGAAGACATAGTCACCATCGCCCTCACAAATGAAGAATCACCACTACCTCCGCCTCCCATGTGCCTCATGGCAAAAGGTAACACAAAGGTATGTGAGGTAGATAGTGAAGATGATAGTGATGAAAAGCTTGACCCTTATGAATTCACTAACCTCATTAATGAGTATACATCCATCATCAAGAGGGAAAAGGGCAAAGTCAAGATTCTTGAGAGCACTCATGCCAAGTTAGAGCTTGCCCACTCCGACTTGCTTGGCAAGTACAATGACTTGCTCGAAAAGCACAATGAGTCACTTGTACTTGCTAAGCAAGTTGAGAGAGCCACAAAAAGCTTAAACAAGAGCATAGGGAGTTGGCTCACAAGTATCAAGAACTTGAATTTGCCTATGAAGCAATTGACCCAAGTCTTGAGAACTTTGCTCATGAAACTATTGAAAAGGTCAATGCTTCTACTTCATGTGATGACCTACTCATTAATGCAAATCCCACTAATATTGTGCCCGAGCTTGCTTCTTCTAGGGAAAAGGAATTGATGGATCAAGTGGCAAGCCTCAAGAGTAGTGTGGAGAAGCTCTCAAGAGGAGAATACATCCACAAGGAAATTCTCTTCAACAATGCACGTGACTATGGCAAGAGAGGTCTTGGTTCATTTCCGGAGCCAAATCAAGGCACCACTCCTTCTCCGGAGATCAAAACTAGCTTCATCAAGGAAGTTGGTTCATATTGCCAACATTGCCAAGTCACCGGGCACCACACTAGGGAGTGCACCTTACCATCACGTCCTCTTCCCACTTTACCAAAAAATTACTCATCAATGTTTCAAAATAACCATTTTCTTTTGAGTAAAGTGAAGGGCAAGGTGAAGGCCAAATTCATTAGCAAAATTGCTAAGGAGTCAAAGAAGAAGCTCCCCAAGCAACTTTGGATCCCAAAAGCTCTTGTCACACATGTGCAAGGCCCAAAGCTTGTTTGGGTTCCTAAAACTCAAAAGTGAATTCTCATGTGTGTAGGTGAACTACAAAGCCGGTGGAAAACATTGGGTACTTGATAGTGGTTGCTCTCAACACATGACCGGCAATGATAGCATGTTCACCACTCTTGAAGACCCCGGAGATCATGAACATGTCACCTATGGTGATAATTCAAGGGGAAAAGTTTTAGGTTTGGGTAGAATAGCAATTTCTAAAGATTTATCTATTTCTAATGTCTTGTTTGTAGAAGCACTTAGTTTTAATCTCATTTATATTGCTCAATTGTGTGATCTTGGACTAACGTGTGCCTTTGACAAGAATGGTGTTGTAGTAACTCATGAAAAAGACAAGTCATTGGTATTCACGGGGTTTAGGCATGGCAACATTTACTTTGTGGATTTCTCTTCAAAGCAAACAAGCACCATAACATGCCTCTTCACCAAGTCGTCTCTTGGGTGGCTTTGGCATAGAAGAATTGCTCATATTGGCATGAGCAACCTCAAGAAAGCCCACAAGAGAGGGATGATCACCGGCTTGAAGGACGTTACTTTTGACAAGAACAAGTTATGCAAAGCATGTCAAGCCGGGAAGCAAGTTGCAACACATCATCCCATCAAGACGATGTTGTCTACCTCCAAGCCGCTCGAGCTACTTCACATGGATCTCTTTGGTCCAACTACATACAAGAGCATTGGTGGTAACCTCTATTGCCTAGTTATCGTTGATGATTTTTCACGTTACACTTGGGTCATGTTTTTAGGCGATAAGGGTGAAACTCCAGAAATCTTCAAGACATTTGCAAGAAGAGCTCAAAGGGAGTACAACTCCCTAATTGTGAAGATCCGGAGTGACAACGGCACCGAGTTCAAGAATATTAAGATTGAAGAATGGTGCGATTAAGAGGGCATCAAGCATGAGTTCTCTGCCACCTACACGCCTCAACAAAATGGAGTGGTGGAAAGAAAGAACAAGACACTCATCACCCTAGCAAGAGCAATGTTGGATGATTATGGTACGTCCGCGAAGTTTTGGAAGGAAGCAATCAATACGGCGTGTCATGCATCCAACCGAGTGTATCCCCACCGACTCCTCAAGAAAACTCCATATGAGCTCATTACCGGGAAGAAACCAAATATATCCTACTTTTGAGTCTTTGGTTGCAAATGCTTCATCTATAAGAAGAAAAGGCTCGGTAAGTTTGAGAGTAGATGTGATGAAGGTTTCTTTCTTGGTTATGCATCAAACTCCAAAGCATATAGAGTATTCAATCAAACCTCCGGGTTAGTTGAAGAAACATGTAATGTGGAGTTTGATGAATCTAATGGCTCCCAAGAGGAGGTTGTTGGCTATGACAATGTAGGTGATGACGAGATTGATGAAGCTTTGAAGAATATGTCCATTGGGGATATCAAGCCGGAAGAGGTGCATGAAGGCAATGATCAAGGGGGAGGACCTTCCTCATCTACACCAAGCACCTCTACGGCACCCCAAGTGGATGAAGATAAAGAAAAAGATGATCCACAACCTCAAGAAAATGTGCCAACACCAACACCCCAAGTCCAAGAACAAGAAGAGCAAATGTTCCACCATGAGCACAAGTCACCCATGATCCACCCCAACAAGCATCCACGCAAGCACCGCTAGTGAAGCATGGTCGCATCTCCAAGGATCATCCAATTGGTCAAATCACTGGTAGTCCTTCCAAAGGAGTAAGAACTCGCTCCAAGCATGCTTCATTTTGCGAATATTACTCGTTTGTTTCTTGTATCAAACCCACTAGCATAGAGGAAGCACTTGAGGACTCGGATTGGGTGATGGCCATGCAAGAAGAATTGAACAACTTCACCCGCAATGAAGTTTGGGTCCTCGAATCTCCTCTGAAAGACAAGAACATCATTGGCACCAAGTGGGTCTTTCGAAACAAGCAAGATGAACATGGGGTGGAGATACGCAACAAAGCAAGACTTGTGGCAAAAGGGTTTTCTCAAGTTGAAGGTTTGGATTTTGGTGAAACTTTTGCTTCGGTCGCAAGATTTGAAGCTATCCGCATCCTTCTTGCTTACTCTTCATATCACAACATTAAGTTATATCAAATGGATGTGAAAAGTGCTTTCTTAAATGGCGTTATTAACGAACTTGTTTATGTTGAGCAACCTCCCAGGTTTGAAGATCCGAGGAATCCTAACCACTTACTTTCATGCAATTATTCATGTGCTTGACCTTAGAGAGCATAGCTTAGCTCTACCTTGCTTAGTTTCATATCTTTGTTAGCTTGTGTAGTTTGCTTTGTTAGCCAGTTGGTGAATGGAGCCTTACTAGCTTTGCATAGGTTAAGGTTGTTTTATTTGTTTTAGAATTTTGAAAAAGGCCCAATTCACCCCCCCTCTTGGTCCATCGATCCTTACAGGGAGCCTACGAGAAGATCAAAATCAAGGATATCGAAGATATGGAAATCTAAGTTGACCTCAATTTTGTCTATTATGAGCGGCATGGCACTTGCAACCCCCCGACATTTAAGGATGCGTCCCAAGGGACAACTCTTTAAGAGCGTGTTGGATGGTCTTAGCGTAACGTTGCCCAAAAGTGTGTATGCTAAGTGCCATGGCAAAATATTTACCTCCATGATGGGGTTAATGTGGGCTTCTACGGTGGTTCCCCTTATTGAGTAAGGTGTGATCGTGGAGGGTGAGCTAATCCAAATTGCTTCAGAAAAGCATTTCTTTCCATCTGACCATTCCTCCTTCATGGCTTCCTCAAGAGGTGCTTCATTATGGGAATCAGGAGGAAAAGGAGATACCATAGGCCTAAGGGAAGGTTCTGTCAAGAGATCTCTAGATTGATTGGTGTGGACAGAGGAAGGTTCCTTCCCTGAATGAGCATCTATGAGATTCGAGGTGTTTCTATGGTTTCCCATTGATTCATCCTCGAATCTAGAAGAGAACTTCGGGGGGTGAATCTCTTCTCCCTCAGATGTTCCTGGTTCGGGCGAGGTTTCTAGAGCTAAATCTAAGGATGTGGAAGATGAAAGATTGGGTTTAGCCACTAGAAGATCCTCATGGGTCAACTCACACTCCTCTTGGAGAGGATCAGACTCGGCTGACAAGGAGGTATACTCAGCAATATAATCTAGGATTTTATTAGCCTCAGCCGGAAACATATGGAGGGGTACTCCTCCGGTGATTGAGTTGAGATGATCGGCAGATTCCTTATCGAAACTTCTCTTAAATTTCGAAAGGACCAAAGGATAGAGTGTCGACATGGTAGGGTCGGACTTCGCTAGAAGCGAAAATCTGGCCCAGGCTGTGCCTAAAGTTTCCTTCTCATTCTGCTGAAAGAAGACGATAGACAAACTCGTCTTCAAGGAGTCCCAGCTGTCCTTACTGGTATATGTATAAGATGTGTACCATCGCTCCGCATTCCCTTTAAGAGAGAAGGGAAACAACTTCCACCGCAGGACATCTTGTTTCATGCTTGCAGAGGCAAAGTGTGAACAAAGCTGCTCAAACTCTCACAGATGGTGGTCTGGGTTCTCGCTACTTAACCCAGAGAAGGAAAGCTCCCGAACCATAGCGATAAGGTCGGGACAAGGTTCATAGCCGGATGTGGAAGAGGATGGTGGCTCATTGAACTCGCCCCTTGAGGCAGAGAGGCTGTGAAAGGATGGCTTATCCATGGGTAGCAGGGGTAAAGATAGCAGGAAGAAAACTAAAGATGATACAGGATAAATCTCGTAGGGTAGAGAATCTTTTAAAGGATACCTCCTCTATGGGTAGTGGGGGTCAAGGTAGAAGAAAAGAAATGCAAAGGATACGAGGATGACTATGTTCGAAGAAAGATACAGCAACCGTTCCCCGGCAACGACACCAGAAAGCTTGTTGGGTATTTTAGCGTCACGAATAAATCCGCAAGCGCACGGATACCGTTGTAGCTTTCACCTCAGAGTATTCCAAGGGTTATCGAATCCACAGGGAATGTGTGTGCACTCTCTTCTATTCTAATCGGTCAAAGAAAACACCAAGATAGGTTGAAGGGAAGAGAGGATTCCTAAGATAGCGCTACTGTTGATTTAAAGGTCGATCTCTCAGGCACAATACTCGCTTCAGGCACCGGCTTACAACTGGTCTGCCAGTCGACTCCGGCCAACAGCTCTACGCTATATCCGAATGTGGAGGATTACGAAGGACCAATAGGGCTGTCACCACCTACGGCCTACCTCTAACAAACTGTGGGATATAAGGCAAATGAAGGATAACCCTTAGCCTAGACACCACGCCTACGCTACTGATTACTACTGTAGTCTAACTACGTATGACGTCCCGTAGCAAACTACAGCACTCTGTATGAATACAGAGCAACGAACCCGCGAGTAAGAGAACTGATCTCACTCAACTACAAGCACTACTAGCATATACTACACCAAGTATAAAACTAGAGATAGGAACCATGAATACTTACTAAACCCGAAGAATGTAGCAGCATCCGTAGAGGTACAAGCTGGGAGCAGAATGCCGACACCCCGGCACTTCTCCCGAACTACTCTCTCACTCTCGTAGAGGTACAAAATGGAGAAGAGTGCCGAAGACCGGCGCCCCTCCTGAGTACCTCTACCCTCTCCCTAAGCTAACACAACTCTAAACACAAGAGGAGGCTTGAAGTTGAGCACTTGGTGGGTGTGAAACTCCACTTGGTGGTGTGTCTCAAATGGAAATCCCGTCATATATATAGGAGGGAGCCATGGTGCTTTCAGCCGAGGATTGCAGCTCTACCCCTTGGAACCGACCTTGGGAACCAGTGAGGAGCTGCCATACGTCAAGGCTGAGGCGGTGGGGCCCATGGGCCAGGTCGGTCGATCTAGTAGGTCGGTCGGCCTGCCCGAGGCTCCAACCGCCCCCAAACTTGATATTTGGGCTGTCCTGGTGTCCCTTGTCCTAAGCCCATGGGGCATGGCCTGTCCTACGCTCGTTTGCTTGGGTATTTGGGCTCGTTTTGATCCATTTCAGCCTGATTCTCATTCTCTGGTTGGTTGTGCATTTTGCCTTGATTTATGGAGTGTGTTTTCCTGCTCATGAAGTGTGTTTTCTCCCTTTATTCACCTGCATACAAATATTTACCAACACTCGTGCAAATGGTCAGTAATAAACCCCTACCACTAGGTTGATGTTTACATTTTATGTATTTATGCAGGACTTGACGGCCTTGATTTGGTACTTAAGAGCTGTCAACAACCTCCTTCTCAACCAAAGCAGTCGACGACTGATTCCACTCATCAGAAGATCCACTCAAAATGCTTCCTGCACCCAAAAGGAAAGCACTCGACCTTTCAATGCAGCACTCGGAGCACCTCCAACTTCTGCCAACAAAGACATCAAAGAGAAAGTCAACACGAGCAATATACCCTTCCGACAAGGAATTCAGCATGCCAGTTACTCAAAAGAGTCACCTATTGGGCTTACCACTGGTCTTACACCCAATAAAGGCTAGGATGGGTTCACCCGAGCTCTGACTCGAGTCATCTATTGGGCTTACCCCCGGTTTTACACCCAATAAAGGCTAGGATGGGTTCACCCGATCTCTGACTCAACTTCAAAACTACTCACACTGGCAATCGAGTCATCTATTGGGCTTACCCCCGGTCTTACACCCAATAAAGGCAAGGATGGGTTCACCCCAGCTCCCTATTTTTCTCATCCATGAAAAGACTTACTCGACTACTGCGGTACTCGATTTCCAGATGGGACTAGCTTTCTATTTTTCTCGTCCATGAGATGACCTAATCGACTACTGCGGTACTCGATCTCCGGATGGGACCAGCTCCCTATTTTTCTCATCCATGAGAAGACTTACTCGACTACTGCGGTATTCGATTTCTGGATGGGACCAGCTCCCTATTTTTTCTCGACCATGAGAAGACTTGTTCGACTACTACGGTACTCGAACCCCGGATGGGACCAGTTCCCTATTTTTTCCTCGACCATGAGAAGACTTGTTCGACTACTACGGTATTCGAACCCAGGATGGGACCAGCTCCCTATTTTTCTCGACCATGAGAAGACTCGTTCGACTACTACGGTACTCAAAACCCGGTTGGGATATCCTCCCCATTTTTCTCATCCCTGAGACGATCTAATCAACTACTGAGGTACTCGATTTCCGGATGGGACCAGCTCCCTATTTTCCTCGATCAATGAGACGTCAACTTATTCGACTACTGCGGCACTCGATCTTCGGACGGGACATGCTCCCTATCTCGCAAGAGGAATCTCTTCAAACATGAGGCAACAATCGATAGACTACCATCATGTTCCTCAGACGGGACCAGATCCCTACATCCAAAGAACTTATTCCTCTCGTCTTCAAGACGACGAATTATCCGACTACTCCAGTACTCGACCTATGGATCGGACATGCTCCCTATCTCGCAAAAGGATCTCTACATCCATGAGACAACAATTGCATGACTACTCAAAGAACATTCGACTACTACGGTACTCGAAGAAACAAATCAAAACAGCCAATATCAAGGCAACCAGTCGATCGGCCGTCAACTTAAAAGAAAGTACTATACATCAGAATGTTAAAAGTACTGCAATGGACACCCGTCTACACAAAAACCAAGACGATATTACAAAAAAACTGTTTAAGCCTCTGGTGCTGGCTCCGAGCTACTGATAACCTTATCAGCAATGGGTTTCATCTCCGCAACATACTCAGAGAATTTCTCCTCCAAGCAGCCAACGGCAACCCCATCGCCAATAAAGGACAAGTTCATGGAAGGGAGAAAGGATTTAACTAATCCTAAAGCATGGGCCAAGTAGTCCCTAGAGGTATCAGAGAAAAAGCTACTAAGTCTCTGGGGGGCCTCACGAAGCCGCTCCAGTAGACTCTTCCAAGCAACTTCCTCGTCCTCCACCATTTCGACGACTACTTGAGCTGCCGCTTCAAGATCAGCCAGCTGCTGGGCCTTTTGATCACAATCAGCCACCAGCTCCCTGATCTGCTTCATATCGTTGACCATCTGCTTATCAGCGTCGGCCTTGAGCTTGGTCAGCTTCTCCACAGCATCTGTGTGATGATACATAATATTGGTTAGATCAGTCACGTCGTTATCCTTTTGCAACAACAAGCTTTTAAGCTCTGTCAAAGCAAGGAAAACATGAGAACAAAAGAAAACTACTCGAGGGACACAGAAGAAAGAAGAAAATACCTTTCTTCTCCTTAGCAGCTGCTTTGACCTTCTCTTGCAGCTTGGAAGCCTTCTCCTTTAGAGCAGAATTATCCTGCTCCAAGGTCTCCGCCCGAGCCTCCAATAGCCCGACCTTCTCTGATTGCTCCCGAGAAGACCACTCAAGAGCAGCCATCTTTTTAAGCTGAAGCGACTGGTCAGCCGTCAGCTGGATACCATCGCCACTCCGCCGAAGGAACTCGGCCTTCTCCGCGACTTGATTGGCCAGATTCTGCCAACAAAGCAGGATCAAGACAAAGTACTCGATAACTCAACAAAAAAACACTCGAATACAAAAAAGCTACTTACGACAAGAGCAGAATGATAGCCCAGAATCTCCCGGGCCACAACAGTCGACCCCTTGACTGGCTTCTCCACCTTCTGCCGTGGCATGTCCAGCGGGATCAGGTCAACATTGCCAGCGGCCACAGGACTCTTTGGCTAATCCTCAGCCTGCTTATCTAAAATACACAAGGACAGTAAGTCAAAACTCGACAAGAAAACAAGTCAATCACTTCAAGACACTCACCAGTTCTAGCAGCAGAAGACCCCTTGCCCGCATTCTCAGCCGCAGGACTCTCCTTCGGCCCGCCAGCCGAATCAACCAACCGATCACCTACCCGCGACGGACTGAGAGGCAACTCGGCAATGTTTTTAAGGGCATCATAGATACCCTTCTCAGACTCATCAATCCCGAGAGCTTCCGGATTGCTGCAAAAGAAAAGAAGTACTCGACACTTCAATCAAAGCATCAGAAGAGCAAACACCAAAAGTCAACGAACAGACACACTTACTAAGGAGACTGCTTCAAGACAAATCTCTTCGCCCTAGTAAACCTCGGGACAACAGTCTGTCCCGAGGCACTCTGCCCCCCTAGCAGAGCCACTTCCTCCAGACTCGGCCGACACTGCAGGAGTCGAGTCGACAGGGCTCACGATAGAGCCCACCACCTGCCTCTTAGAAGAGGAAGGAGGCTTGAGAAAAAGAAAAAGCCATCAAGAAAAGGCAACAACTCAGAAGGGTACCATGCTGTACTCACCTGTCGCTGCTCCCAGCAGAGGTGACACTCCGTTTCCGAGTCCCTATAGACTCGACAGCAGGCTCATCCACCGCCCGCTCCTGGACGTTCGACGCCGTCCGACTTGCCGGAGGACTTGCAAATAAGATTCAACTGCGATCAATCAAGGATTCAATAGCCTACTTGAACAGAAATGCAAGACAAAAGAAGTCAGATGCACACTCGAGTCAGTATGCGCCAATGGCACATCTTCAGGTAGCGGAGGCCTATTTTGATAGTTCTCGGGATTAATCTGCACGAAAGATATTGAATCAACTCGACTACTCGACAAAAAGCACTCAAACTACACATCAGTCAGCTTCTCGAAGCAGTACCTCCCGAGGACGCATGGCAGCGCTAAAAGTTCCGACAACATTAGCCGTCTCAAGCACGTTCTTCGGCAACTCCAACACCCGATCCTTCTAATCATCCTCAGTGATCTTGGTTCGGGTATAACGGGAGGGATCCGTCTCCCCCTCATACTAGAAGCCAAAATAGACCCGCCTCTGCAGTGGCTGGACCTTGCGCATCGACCAGTTCGCAATCACAGAAGCACTACAAATCTGGTGCTCTGCCTTCAGCTTCTCAATCTCTCCGAGAAGAAAGTTAACCTGGTCCCATCCGCTCCCCTTGGAATTCCAATTCGATTTCTTCACAGGAGGGCCAGGAGTGCGAAAAGGAAGGGAAGAAGAAAGATTCCTAATATAAAACCACATCGACTTCCAGTCGACGACCTTGTCACTCAAATCGTAGGGGATATACTTGGGTTTCCTCCCCTGATGAAATTGCAACCCGGCTCCCCCAACCACATCCACCTTGGCTTCATTAGGATGAGGTTTCAGATGAAAGAAATACTGAAACAAGTCGAAGTGGGGTTCGATCCCCAGAAAGGCCTCGCACAAGTGAACAAAGATAGAAATGTGGAGGATGGAATTACGGGTTAAGTGATGCACTTAAACCTCCCAGTAATGAAGGAGGCCACGGAAAAAATCAGAAACGGGAAAACTGAGGCCCCTAAGAACATGAGGAAGAAAAATGACAGATTTGTTTCCCCCTCATGAGGAAAATGCTCCCCCACGGATCTGCGCCAATGGATCACTTTCCGGGGCTGAAGAAGATGGCTCTCGACCAGATTCAAGAGATGGGAGTCGGCGCACTTACTCGACTTCCTCCCGTGGATCTCCGCCTCGCCAACGGAAGCATCGTTTACCTTCCCCTTTGCAGCGGATCTCTTCGGCGCCATAAAAGCGATTCCCTCTTGCTTCACGCTCGGGGGCTAGCAGTGGCTAGTTTCTTGTGGCATTTGGAGGCGAGAGTAGATGCGTTTTTTGGCGGCAGCTGAGGAAGTTAAGGAAGCGTGCTAAACCTAGATTTACTCGAACAGTTAAATAAGCAGAGCCAGTGGTAGTACGGTAAAATAACAAGAACCCCAAAGGTCGTGCACCGGCTTCAGAGTTATTTCAGCTAACGAATCCCAGAATTCTCCATGGAAAAAGCTGAATCACAGCAAAAAACAGAGATTTCCATTCAGGGATTACATTCCAATAAAGGAAAATGCACACATCTCAACGGTTTCACCACTCGAAACCACTCGATCTCAGCTACAAAGAAATCAGCCCAAAGGCTGATAGAAAGATACAAAGCACGTCACTCCCAAAAGGGAGTAATCAAGATACATTCAGGGAGAAAAAGAACTCGTTGTAAGAAGATATGCATGATCAGGAACATCGCAAATCCTCTTCTTGCATCTGTTCTTCTCCCTGATATGTTTTGCAACAAAAACAATGCATCCTCCGTAGAAGCCACTAAAACTCAGAGAACGGCTCCTGCAGACAGCAAAGGCTTCTGATACGGCTTCCACCATCAGCTAGCCAGGTACAGGACTGCCAAGATGGATAAGCCTAGAGAAGCAAGGCCGTCGGCTTGGAGGATAGCAAGTGTTTGTGCTGCTCACAAACACTCTTCTAGCACCTAAAAGGACAAATCGAGTACTCTCATCGAGAGGTCGAGTACCCTTAAGCGAAGAACCTCACTTGGAACCCATTGCTACAACTGCGAAGATTAAGGAAACAAGTGCCGAAGACCCTCCTTAAATAGAGGAGGCAACAAAGCCACGACTCAGCCCATATCATCCAAGGACAGGGAGACTCATGGGCAAAACTGAAAAGATTCTGCGCCAGTACCCGCCACGTGAACCCACGGGCAAACAGTACACCGCACTGCCACCTTTTCAAAGGATTCGCTGCAGCACTGATGAGCTCAGAAGGATTGCAGAGGACACGATATTATCTCTTGGACCCTTAACCTCAAATCACGGATCCGAACTCAAGGCTCGGGGGCTACAGGATACGTGTCATAAATTGCAACTTTTTCAAAAAAATTCCAGACTTCAAACGGAAGGACGAAAAACCCAGAAGACTAAGCTGACCCTCAGCCTGATCCATCGGTTTGACCTAAGGCTCGGGAGCTACTCCATATGGAGTGCGAGTACATCGCGCACCATATCAGATGATGAAATTCAGGGATAGAGCACCTCATAGCCTCGATGCAGCCGAAGAAGCACTCGGAAGACTACACAAAAGCACTCAACGGACTCCGAGGATAGACAGCCTGCTCCTGAAGTACCCGAAATATTCGATTTCACAGACAGAAGTCCAGAGGCACTCGAAGTACTCAAAAAACATCTTCAGAAGCGCCCGACACCTGCAGGACTCGACTATGAAGAGCTCGAGGGCTTGTCAGACCCGGGATAGCAGGACTGCTCACGAGCATGGAATATTCTAGAGTAGGGAGTAGCACATGGTTATGCCCTACCTCTTTTGTATCTACCTGAATAGGTGTAGAACTAGTCGACGTACAAGGAAACTACCCGACCCACTAGGAGTAGGACTCTAAACGTACTCGGCTAGGACTTCCCATGTAACCCTGCTCCCCCAGATTATATAAAGGCGGGCAGGGACCCCACCAAATCATCAAACAATACCAGAGGGCATACAAACCACCACATAGGACATAGGGTATTACGCTCCGGCGGCCCGAACCTATCTAAATCCTTGTGTTCCTTGCACCATCGAGTTCTGATCTCGGCGAATCCCTACTCATAACCACTCTCCTCGAGATACCCCTCGGAGAACCCGATGGTAAAACACCGACAGTCCCTGTCTTCATCATCCTGCTTGTCCTTCTTCTTTTTATCTTCTTCCAACTGACATTCTTGGAGAGACTTGCGAAGGTTTATGCATTTGAGGATCGTGTGCCTTCCTTTAGAATGCAGAGGACAAGGTCTTGCGAGTAGTTTTTGGAAATCATCTTGCTGATTTCCCTTCTTGCCTCGTTGACCCCGATCCATTGTTGCTACTATGTCTTCTGGCTTGCGCTTCTTATCGAAGTTGTGTTGACCTTTATCTGGTCGCTGATCTCCATTGCGTTTCTAGTTGTTATCTTCGCAGCAGGGGAGGCGATCGTGTTCTTGTTCTTCCTGATCGGCCCATCCAAGCATCATGTCTCGCAGTGCGACAACTGAACGGGGTCTGTTCCTCCCAAAGTCTCTGTACAGCTATTGTGTAGTGAGGCCATTGTGGAAACAGTCGATCACATCGTCATCTATTATGTTAGCGATGGTAGCTCGTGTGTCAAAAAACCACTTTATGTATGATCTCAGGGCTTAGCCACGGTCCTGTTTGCACAGTCGTAGGTCGTCGCGAGTAGCTGGGCGATGAATGGAGCCATGAAAGTTATCGATGAAGATCTTCTTCAAATCTTTCCACGAGTGAATCGAGTCATGTCTTAAGCTCTCGAGCCATGTGAGGGGAGCAGATTCTAAAGCCATTGGGAAGTATATGACTTTAGTAGAATTTGTCCCTCCTGCCACTTTTATAGTGGTCGAGTAGATCCGTAGCCATTGTCGAGGATCCTGCTTGCCATCGTACTTCTTTTGGTTCTACATGTTCACTGGGTTGAAACCGGTCGGGTACTCAACATAGTTTATATTTTGACTGAAGGCTGGAAATCGATCAGTTTCATCCACGTGTCGTCCATGACGCTTGGCGTTGATGAAATCCCGTGCGTCATCGGGGAAGCGATCGTGATTTCTTGAAGGACCGGCGTGATGGCTCTCATCTTAAAACCTGGGTCGGGGCTGGCCACGCGGGTAATTGCCTTGATTTGCTTCCTGGGGGTCCTTCTGTCGAGCAGGAGTCCGACTATTGTGGGAAACAGATGGAGCTGGGTTTTGTCATCCAATCTGATGTAGGGCGTCTCTGACCAGGCGCTGAATTTAACATATTTGAGGAGTATCTGGTAAGGCTTGCATCAATATGGCTGCCTCGGCTAGATTGATCAGCGGACTGCAAAAAGCATTGTCAGCTGATTTGTCTAAGTCTCGTCGCAGGTTTCATGGTCCGTGCGGAGCTGGAGTGCGTTGAGCTCGAGCAGTTGTGTTCTTTCTGCGTGTGGCGCGGCGGCGGTTGCGTTGTCGCCGGCTTTCTTTGTCTTGTTGGGATTCATCTTGCGGAGCGTTGATTGATAGCTCATCGTCTGATATTTGGTCCAGATTCTCATTGGCGTATTGATCAGCCCGAGAGCCGAGTGCACTTTCTTCTCTGTGAAGTAAGACGTACACTTGTCTGTCTGGGGTCTAGTGAGTTGTGCTGTAATCGACTAGAGCAGTGTCGGCAATTTCTTCTCCTCTGACTGGAGAGAGAGGTCTGCCCAACTGGTAAGGCAAGTCCCGTAAGCAAGCCACAACCCAGGCATTATTGAGCGTGCCAGCAAGTTCTGAATCCTTCTAGCAAATGATTCATTTTGCGGCGTGGCCAAGATGGTCAGGTTCGGGTAACCGAGCGAATCCGAGTTGAGGTCGAAGTCATCGTCTGAGTCCGGGTAGGAGTCGAACCGGGGGACAGTTCGAGTCCTAGTCTGATCCCTTCGGTGGAAGAGTGCGGAGTACGACATCACCGAATTCATCAGTCCAAAAGGAAAACGGGTTGGAGTCATGTCCAACAAGGACAAGCTCTCGATTTCCTTTGCGATCCCAGGAAGAAGGATTTCGGCGGAAGCGATTTCACCGAGTTGTTCTTGCCGGGGTGTCCTCGCGCTTGTGGGGTTGATCAGGTGGCTAGAGAAACCTCATGATCCGTCGACGATGCAGACCCACAAGCCGAAAACGAAGGTGGTTCCGGCATCGATCGCCGGGAAGCTGAAGTCGAAAGTTGCCATCGAATTCTTCTATTGATCTTTGACGATCTACCCCACGGTGGGCGCCAGCTGTTGGTATTTTACCGTCGGGTTCTCTGAGGGGTATCCCGAGGAGAGTGGTTATGAGTAGGGACTCGCCGAGATCAGAACGCGATGGTGCAAGGAACACAAGGATTTAGACAGGTTCAGACTGCCGGAGCGTAATACCCTACGTCCTGTGTGGTGGTTTGTATTCCCTTAGGTGTTGTTCGATGTTTTTGGAGGGGTCCTTGTCCGCCCTTGTATATCTTTGGGGGACCGGGTTACATGGAAAGTTCTAGCCGGGTACGTTTGGAGTTCTACTCCGAGTGGGTCGGGTAGTTTCCGTGTACTCTAGCTAATTCTACTGTTGTACGAGTAGATACAAGGCAATGAAGGATAGTCCATGTACCACCCCTTCTTTCAGAATATTCTATGCCTTATGAGCAGTCCCGTGGCCCCGGGTCTGACAATGCCCCATCCTATATCTCGTGTAGATCTGTGCCACGTCAGGTATCTCGTGGCCCCGAGTCTAACAAGCCCCCGAGTTCTTTGTAGCTGAACAGTGCAAGCTTTTGAGTACTTCTGAAGTTGTCTTCGAGTACCTTAAACTTCGCCTACAACGTGTCTTACGAGTACTTCCTTGGCTGCACTGAGGTTGTGTGGTGCTTTTGCTCGAGTAGTCTTGAAGCCTTCATGAATGATCTTCATATATATGGGGTGCAATGAAAAATTGCACAACATATGGAGTAGCCCCCGAGCTTTAGGTTGAATCGAAGTATTCAGGCTAAGAGTCCATCTAGAATCTTGAATTTGAACTTTCATTTTCCAAATAAATTTGAAAAACAAATCAGTGCTGACACATACCTAGTAGCCCCCGAGCCTTGAATCCAAATTCTAAAAAGGATCCAAAATATCCTGACATACTTATGATGTGTTTGTTTCAATGTTAGCCTAAACGTTAAATGATGAACGGCCACCCATCATTTAGCAAAAAGTTGTATACAGAGCCATTTAAACGGCCTTTTAAACAGTCGAAACGGTTTTGCACGGCTTGACAAGGCTAATCGGCCCACACGACTACCCATCGAGTAGCATTTACACACCGTGTCAGCAAACAATGGTTTGTTTTAAAGATGTTTGGTTGAAAATTCAAGTGCCCTTTTTTTTGGAGTAATATCCTAGAAAAAAATGGCTAAATCAAATACACTTCCAAATCCAGAATGTCTATTCTAGGAATGAGGAATGAGGTAAGAACGTTTTAACTTCTGTAAATTTACAAGATTGCGACGCGCCTTATTATTTAACCGCGAGGATGACCTAAGGTAACTCCTCACTTTCACTGTTTTCTCAATTCTTCCACCGCCGCCATTCGCATTGCTTTCCTCTCTCTACCTATTACTAAAGCACGGATTGTTTCTGTCGTCCGTCGCTGCTCTCCTTGCAAGACAGGTGGGTCCCGAGTTTAACAGCAGTCCTAGTGCAGCACGTCGGTGCAGTCCGAGCACACGTGCATGCGTAAAGGTGGGAGCAGAGGTGCCGCGCCGCTCATGTACCGTCGAAATGCAGTGAGTCTGCCGCCCCAGCTCGCCTTTGCCTCCGAAACTGTGCGGTTGGGTGTAAGCTAAAGCCACCAGATTTGTTAGTTGGATCCAAGCAACTTTAAAAAACCATCGATGTTTTTGTTGGTAGAACAGCCAATAGTGATTTCACGTTCAGTAGCATGGATGTTGGGCACACATTGCCTGCTATTGGGCTGAGCAACATGCGCGTATATATCTACAGGCGCATGCAACGTGGTCATTTATGAATTAAGCTCTCGTCGACAAAAGGTTAAAATTACAGACGATGTCATGTTAGAATATAGGCTGTAACTTTTTTTATTTTTATAATATTTTTATTCAAATAAAAAATTCGTTATGTTCAATAAAAAAACTCATGTGCTATTCTCCATCGTATATGCAGCAACAGCTAACTAATTATTTAAGAATTTTTTATTAATAACCAATGAATATAATTACATCAGTTTTTTTTATTGAACTCGATTCAGCAATACGTCAATTCAGCTCATTATATTTTTATAAGTTGATCAATTATTTAACCTAGGCTTAGAATAACAGTACATCTACTCCCTCCGTCCTTGAATGTAAGTCATTCTAAAGTTTTTAGTACAGATTATAGTTGTGTAGAAAAGACTCTTCTGCCCCTAATTATTAAGCATTGGGAATGTGCTATTAAACTAGCATACCTTTTCCCCACCTCCCCCACATATACCTCCCCTTATATGGTTGTTTGCATATCTTTCTATTTGAAAAGATTCGAAAACAATGCACAATTAAGATGGTTGGATCCACTCTCAATTTAGAATGACTTACATTTGAGGACAAATTTTGAATCCCAGAATAACTTATATTTGAGGACGGAGAGAGTAGAATCTAGATTAACGCCCCTGCAATAAAAAAAATATGGAACTATAAGCTTGTAAATAAAATAGTACAAGTTATGTTTTACCGAAGGAACACCGTACCTAGCCATATTTTCTATTTCTATCTCTACTATTACTAAAGTAAACAACAAGTGTTTGGTCCGTCAATCGGAGTCCTGATCGGAATTCGAGTGACCATATGTTGAGATAAGAATGAAACCATTTAGAATTGGCGCTTGGCGAGTAAAATAGAAAAAATTGAAGTCCTCAACCGGTGTGTACTATGATATTAAAAATACAAATGGTGTATAACATATACATTTTTACATGCTAATAAATATATTTATATGGCTTTCCGTAGCAATGCACGGGCATATTTGCTAATGTATGTGTATGTGTATATATATATATAGTAGGTCTATTGAATACCCTAGGTATGAAATAAGTATTTCATACCCGAGCAACGCGTCGGACCCGACCTGCCGTCTGTTTTTTCCACTCGGTTTTTTTACTGGCCGCCGGTTTTTCCCGACCCCACCTCCCCGTCCCCAGCTCGCATCGCAATAGATTGTGCCCCCATCCACGATCCTCCGACCCGTACTCCCGCCGGCGAAACAGATCGTGCCTCCATCCGTCCTCCCGCCGGCGATCCTCCGGTGATGCGCCGGGCGCCGCCCTCCCCCATGCCTTCCTCCTTCGCCGGCTCTCGTCCTGCCCTGCAACACCCTGTGCCGCCGGACCTTGCGACACCCTGCGCCGCCGGCTGCTATCGGCGGGCTTCCCGTCAGTGACCCTCGAGCCACCCCCGCAAAGGGCTGCGCGGCCGGCCCCCCTCCCAACCCGGCGAGTGGTCCCCAATCTCGCGATTCGGGCCCTCCCCGGTGACCCTCTGGTGAGGCGCGGTCCTGTCGCACCCCCCCCTCCCCTCTCGCCGTCCGGCGAGGTCCTACGCCGCCGGCTACCTGCAGCCTCTGGACGTCAGCGCGTCGTCCGCTCTCCTGTGAGGTACCCCCACCTGCTCCCCAATTTCTTGCGTCTCTGTCCCCCGGCGGCGTCTCTCTGGTGAGGCGGGGCTACTGTTCTCCCCATCTCGCTGACCCGCTCGCGATCCGTCGATGGTAGGTTCTCCCGTCGCGAGACCGATCCGTGCCTCCGTCGCCATCGCCGTCGCCGTCGCCCAACAGATCTTCCACTGGCCTGCGGAGCTCCCTCAGCACGCCGCCGCCGTTCCGACCAGATCCTCCCCCGGCCTGCGGAGCTTCATCAGCACGCCATCCATCAGCGGCGTCACATCCTTCGTCACCAGGCAGACTCATCGATCTACCACCGCCCGCCAGGCACCATGACCCGCGCACAGACAGACATCTCCAGGAGTCCAGGTAAGTCTCTGATTTCCCTGTTTCCAGCCTCTGTGTCATCCCCACATTGCCTGAAAATAAATGCACCCGCTCACACGATGGCTCACCCCGGATCCATAGCGGTCTCATTCCGGCAACACCCAGCGAGCGCACATCACGCCGTGGCAGATTCGTCGCCCCCGCATAGCACGAACGGTGGTCGAGCAGAGCTCCCCCTGTGGACCACGATGTAGACTGCGAGCACGAGAGATGAGTGACGGGGAAGGCAATATGGACGGACCTGGCACGGCCCTGAGTTGCGCGGCCAAATGCTTCCTCAGGCGTCAGGCCCCTGCATCCCAGGAGTGGCTCATCCGCCTACCTGATTAAGCAGCCTCTCCTTCGAGAGATGCAAGTTCAGGTGTTCAGTGTTTTGTCTACCCATTAACCTCCCTTGTTGCCGCAGGCAACGGAAGGGGCTGTGGCCCAGCATGGAGGTCAGTAGAGAAAGCAAGAACGAGATGTGTATTATTTAAATGGGAGTTCACGTTCCTAAATTTCATTGATTTCTTTCTGAGACGCTCAGTTGAATTTGATTCTTTACTGGACCAGGATGCGAGCGAGCCACAGGAGCAACGGCTGACGCACTGATTACTTATATTCTAGGAATGCAGATGTTCGCCAGTGCGACTGTTGTGATCTGCCATTCCCTCTTCACCAACGATTTCACAAAGGTTGGTACAATTTGTAGCGGAAACTAATTTCGCGCTTGAACCAGATGGGAGTATGACTATAAGTTTGCTTCATTTGGTAAAACTTTTCTTCAGTTATGCTCATTTCTGCAGTCTGGAAAAATTACTGATCCCTTGACCTTGATGCATCAAGCAGTTTTTTTTCTTTTTTTTACATGCATCAAGCAGTTTGGTGGCATTCTCTAGTTCTTGTGCCTGGCAGTGCCATTGATGAGATATTTGCCTTCCAATCTTCTCAATACTAAGTGCATGCATCTGAATTTCTTTGCAAATTTTATGGACTCACTGTGTATAGAACACTACTGCATTTGCATTTGCATGTACATGTCTATCTCAGTATCTCTGTGTACAAATTTAGTGTCATTTCTCGAGACAGATTCTGTCAATTAATAGCCAATTAATAGATCATGAGACTGTGTAGCGAATTAGAGATTTTGTATTTTTTGTGTTTTAGTAGTTACTAATTATCCAATTAGTTAATCATGTAAAGGATAGTCAAACCTGCTTATCGATTATTTCATATATATATATATATATATGATGTGTCTAAAGCGCACATCTAATTCCAGATGATGCTAGCTTACTGAAATTGGTGGTTGAGTTCATTAATAAATGTGTGGTGCAGCTGTTCTAATACTGCCCATTATTCTAGTCTGCATTCCTAGTTGCAAATTTATCTGTCAATTACTCAATTTGACAAGTATTTCTATTCAATATAGTATATATGGAAACCTGCATTGAATTGAACATTAAGATATATTGATGTCCATGAAATGTTCTACAATGAGTATACTTTTAACCATTAAATATGTTGGATGAAATTCTTTTGGATCAAATCCTCTTTGATATTTCCTGTCACTTTTTGACATTGTGGCAGAATTGCCCGTTATCATCAGTTTTTGCTATGCTTTGCGTGAATGGTAACTTCGATGCAGTCATATGGCCACTTGATTTTATATGTTTTTCCTTTAAGATTTATATGGATGCAGAGGTGCTGCTGCATTTTACATTGAAATACTCATGCTTAATAATGGAGGATAATAGAAAGCATGCCAGCAAGCTAATGACAGCTCGTCGTCATCTTCCTCTACATCCCGCTTGGGTAATAAGTCGAGCTATCTATGTTGCGCTCCTTTGGCCCAGCGCTATGGGAACTTGGATTTCGTGATGCACTGTTGAGTGCCCGAATTTCACAGAAGGGTTCTTTGTATTGAGCTTGTCCTGCCAGTGTATTAAATATGAGATGGCAGTCACAAAATCATTGTATTTCTAGAACCAATATGCTTGTATTTAACACCATGATTGAGATGTACACCTTGTGTCATAAGATCTTTGTATTTAAACTATAAAGTGCTTAATGTTTTTAAACTAGGGTCAATATGAACGGGCTTTCATAAAATCGTTGTATAAAAATTGCATAAGTCAAAATATGTATGATCACAACTGAGATGAATCAATGCTTGTATGAGCAATATATCCAAATTTGTAAATTATGTAGTTCAATTTCTAGAGTGAGCCTTTTTTTTAGAAACTGGAGTGAATTATCTGGACGTGGTTACGTAGATTTTCTTCCCTTGAGCTCGTGAATTATCAACACGACCCACGTCGGGGCTCACGTTTGAACCTCCGTCGCATGCACACGGAGGGAAAAAAACAGCGAATACCACCGGGAGATGCGGAGGACAAAAACATCGTCGAGAATCGGGAGAGTCATTGTTCGGTAGAAGCAGCAACCGACCCCGCGCGTGCGTGCTTGAAAAACCGGCTGAGGAACCGAGCGCGCGGCGCTCGGAGGAGTGTGGGTCGGAAGTCTGTGGGTGGCTCGGGTATGGAATAGTTATTTCATATCCAGGGTAGAAATTAGCTCTGGCATATATATATATATATATATATATATATATATATATATATATATATATATATATATATATATATCCCAGCGAACTGAATAGCAATTTAACGCGCACGGCGGCGCTCTGGTCGGAGTTCTGGCGCACTGAATTTACATGCTAACATCATTTAGTAGTAAAAGGAGTAATTTAATGCTCCTTGACTAGACACCTACTAGTATGTCCTGATTTAACGCTTTCTAGACCAGGCTGAGCATCCATCGGTTTTCGTGGATATTTTTGGCGCAGTTGTAGCGATTTGAGTTGACCGGTTTTGGCATGAGATAAATTTTACGACGGTGTGTGCGGGAGTAAAAGGCACCGAACCTCTAACGCCGTTGAGGTAGCACGGGAGTAAAAAGTGCTTGTTCCCATGTTCCGTATCTGACCCGGTGCCTAGTCAACCATTTTATTAATTGGGGAGCGGTGAACTCAGTCCCCATACGTCAATTGATTTACTACCACTAGTTTTTTTTTTGGCAAAATACGGGGTCAAATTATCTAGCGATGCTACTCCCATCACACCTCCCGCAAGCATGGCCCCCGCCCCCATTTACAACATCTGTAATGTTCTTAATTTGTGTGTTAGTAAATTTCTATTTCTGCCACTAAAAATACTGACATGAGAGAGCCATATTACTCTTCGGAAACAGAGGTATGATTAATAAAGTAAGAACAACTTCTAGTTACATTTATAGGAACGATACAAGCATAATTTTGCCGGTTGATGATGTAGCTCTAGCATGAGTGAACCTACAACTCTTGCAGAACTACAACGGCAACAAATAAATTTAACAAAAAAATCGAAGAATTGGAATTGTCTTTATGTTCAAAAACACATGCGACGTGTTTATATTTAAAAATAATTATGTGACATGAAGTTGATCACGCATCACACAAAAATCATAGAGGTGATGCCACAACATTCGCCACCATGCGGTCATGCTGTCGCACAAGCCCATTGTCTGACATGTTCCGATGTAGGACTGCTCTCAGGAGCATCTCCGCGACAGCTCTATGCCTCTCCTAATTGCCTGCATTACCAATAAATATTTATTGCAGTGTCTAAAATATCAAATATGAAAATTGTAAAAGATACTACTCTAAATTGTGAGATTACTCTCTGAATATGAACAAAAATACTGCTTTGAATTATAAAAAAATAGTACATAAAACTGTATAAAACTAAGAGCAGTAATATTCGAAGAAGCAACTACCAAAATTGTTTAAAATTAAGAGGTTTAATATTCAAATAAGTAATCACCCCATGCATGCATCTGCCCCCTGAATCCTTCTAGCTTGTGGCTTATCTAACAGAGGCACATACTACTCTAAATTGTGAAATTACTACCCAAATATGAATAAAAATACTATTCTAAATATGAGAAAAATATTGCATAAATCTCTTTAAAATTAAGAGGAGTAATATTCAAAGAAGTAATCACCCCATGCTTGCAACTGTCTCTGAATCCTTATAGATTGTAGCTTTACAAACAGAATCACATACCACTCTAAATTATGAAATATTACCGCATATTCCTCCGTTTCAAATTATAGGTCGTTTGACTTTTTTTATCTCAAGTTTGATCGCTTGTCTTATTCAAAAATTTGTGCAAAATATCACGTCTTTTGTTGTGAGTTGCTTTATCAATACAAAATCTTCAAGAATGACCTAAATTTGGCGATATTTGCACAAATTTTTTGAATAAGTCGAGTACTCAAACTTGGGATAAAAAAGTCAAACGAACTATAATTTGAAATGGAGGTAGTAGATATACAAAATACTACTCTAAATTACAAAATATACTACATAATTGTTAAAAAATTAAGAGGAGTAATATTCAAAGAAGTATTTACCAAAATTGTTGAAGATTAAGATGAGTAATGCTCAAAGAACTAGTCACCTGTGGATGCATCAAGCCCTGAATCTTTTTAGCTTGCAGCTTATCTAACAGAAACTAAGCAGGGGTTATCTGCATGCCCGATAGAAACAAAAGCACAAACTGCTACAAATTTCAGGTATTAGAGGCATAACCGAACTAATCAGGCACCACAGATGGATTTAGCCTACTAATAAATAAATGATCCAAAATGTGTCATATGGATCTACAATGTTCATGTAGGAGTAAATTCATTATGGTATAGCTTACCAGAACAATAAAAATAACATGACTATTGACTTGCAGAATTATTTCCACTATAGTATGACTTCACATGGACTGCACAATTGGCGTGTTGTTGTGTGGCAGCCTGACCATGGTCACATGATTCATAAGTTATAAACTACTATAAAACACAAAAAATATTACTCTATATCATAATGTGCCTCAATGATCTAAATAGTGTCTCAAGATATTAAAAGGAATGACTCAAACTATGCCTCTTTGGGGCTAAGGTCAAAAATTAAGGTGTCTCAAACTTGCCTCTAATAATATGTACTGACATTTTATGAAATGACTTTAAAAAGTATCTCTATAATTTAAAATGCCTCAAATAGCGTCGCAATACATGTGACGTTTTCTAAAGTGCCACAAAAAATGTCTTTACAATATATTGTGACATATTTGTAAAGACAAATTATAAAATGTCTATATAAAAGAGACTCTAAATTAGATTTGTGTTAGAATTAAGATAACGGGTACCCTGAGTACTGAATAGCTATTCAGTACCCGAGTCAGCCAGCAGCACCCACCGAGCGCATGTTTTTTTTTTCCGTCGCTGGTTTTCTCCCTCCCGTCCCGCGCAGGCACGTCGTGAAGCAGTTGCCCAAACTCGTGTGTTGCACTCGCCGGAGTCTGCGATCCACCGAGACCTCGCGAGTCTGCCCTGGATCGCCGTCGAGTCTGCCAGCGAGGACGCCATCGGGAGTCTGCGATCTTGTCGAGGCCGGGCCGATCGAGACCTCGCGACGCCGTCCCCGTCGAGGCCGTCCCTAGATCCCGTTACGGCGTTACCGATCAACCTGACGACGTGCTAGCGGTAAAACGAGTTGCCGGATGCAAGTAGCTCCTCGCTGCTGGAAAATTAGAACAGATGTCCAGCCCCTGGCGGCGGTCCACGCAAGTTCCAAGAGCCGCCCGCCCGCCGTGCTGCCGATGCACTGGGGGATCGACCTGATAACGAGCTACGGTAAACTATGTTATCCTGTTGCCGATATAGATACAAATTTGAGTTCACAACTGGTTACAAGATGCTAGGATTTTTTAATGCATCAACACAATGGATTTTTAATTGAAACCATTGTATACTTTGACAACAGCTATAAGCATATTGCTGCGTACGTGTATGTTACTGATAAGCTCAATTTTCTGGTGATGGTAGAAACCAGCCAGTGAGACTCTCAATAATCAGGCAAGCATGCGTGCGCCAAAGGTTGCTGTTCAGAGATGGAGCACCGATCCTCGTCGTTGAGGATGACACTGTACCTTCCTCAGAGCAACTCTAGCTTCATTAGCTTCGACGGGTCTCTCCCAAACTCGTGGTTCTGGGTTTTTGCCGTCTCCCTAGAGCACTGGTCTGACCGGTCTGCATAACCGGTCTGCATAAAGCATAAAGAGGCTACTGGTGTTGATCATTTTGACGATCTTGCTGCGCGTTCTAGCGTATTCAAGTGTGTAACCAGATTTTGCGTCAACACAAGTATGTAAAAGCCAACCTTCAATTATTTCCATGACAGTTATAGAAATAAGAAACGATCAACAGTATGACCCCGATCATACATGAGGAAACAATTATTTCATCTACTAGAAGCACTTGCACCTGAATATTGTTTAGTTAATTGCGTGCTGCATAGGCCTATTTAAGTTACTGATAATATTTTTATCAGCACAAACTATTTGAGCATAATAGGAGCTTGCAAAAGCTTTTTTCTTTTGGAGTAAAGAGAGATTTTATTGATTACTCATGGAAATGTTACAATTAAGAGCAATCAATGGCTCGATACAAGCAGGATAACAGCCTCGCCACACAGCACTGTGGTTCAGACGCTTCACCATTTGTGCAAGATCATCAACTACTAAATTTCTCTCTTTACATGATTCAACTCAAAACCTAGCAATCTATTAGCCGCATGAGAAGCCTCCTGAATGATGGAGACATGCTCACATGCAGGCTTCAATACCTTCACCTCCAAATATTGGACAGCCGCCGCGCAGTCTGATTCCATGACGACTGGCTCCTGGAACCATTCACCAGCCAGG
This sequence comes from Panicum virgatum, assembly GCF_016808335.1. NCBI lineage: Eukaryota > Viridiplantae > Streptophyta > Magnoliopsida > Poales > Poaceae > Panicum > Panicum virgatum. The sequence goes on along the minus strand of NC_053142.1, from coordinate 18,207,684 downwards.
CCAATGTCATCTTTGCGTGCCAAAGCTTTCATCTCCTCAGCATTCAAAGCGTTGAATATTGTCTTCGATGCTGTCAGCTTGACACTGGCCAGAAGGTCACGGATGACAACTCCAATTCTTGCTTCCCCAGAAGCCCCTGAAATTGAACCATCAACATTAATTTTGAGCCATAGAGCTTACAATTCCATGATCATAGTTGTCTACTCCATGAGATGAATGATAAAAAAAGAGTACACTGTTTTCACACATATCTGAACATGTGCATATCTTGAATAAAACACGTCACATATCCCTCGGCCAACAAGTTGGTGACAAGGACGCTCCCTCCCTCACTATCAGAAATTTACTACCTTCCTCCCTAAATCGACAACTAGATGCACAAATCAAATTCCAAGGTTTACCTTTCAAGTAGGAGTCCAGATTGCAGGGTTGAGGGAGAGGGGAAACAGCCTATGGCATCTGAAATGAGCATCGTACCACAACATGACAGCAGAGATATCCTGTCAATAACTGCACAAGATTGAGACAATTTTGATTAATCATATTTCAGACAGTTTTGATTAATCATAGTACTGTCAAAGATAGTTCAATGATGCTAAGACTGAAAATACAAAGATAGTTCGATATTGGAGGCCTTGGCATTGAATTGAGTTGAATATCAAATATGACTGGTAATGAAAATTGATTGTAATACCAAAGCTGTTGTTTGGGTGGCCATAGAATTGCCAGGGCTTCGCAGACTGAGGAGCAGGCTTCGTAGACAGAGGAGAGGAGCCGCACAGGTGTCACATCCGGTTTTTAAAAGAAAATGTTAGGATCAAGTTCCATACATATAGTGACGTTATAATGGAATAATGAGTAACAATGTCACGAAAAAGAGACTTACAATGAATAAAAGTCTATCAAAGATACATAGCTTATCTTGGAAACGACGGCTCCACACTTCATAGGCTATCGACCAGGGTTGCGTACGCCTAGAACTCAGCAACATCTTCCACAAGCTTCATTGCAACTTTCTCCTCTAAGCAGTGTTGGTATAGCAAGGGTGAGCACATGTCGTACTCAGCAAGTATATTAGAAAAATAAATGACATGCGGCTTAAGCAAGGATAAAGGCTGGCTGAATAAAACGGTAAGCATTTTGAATTAACAGTTGAACATTAAAGCCTATTTACTAAATAATATATGAAACCATCCCACATTTATAAAAAGAAGTATATGTCTGAAAAAATAATAAGCTTGGAATATTTAATAACTGAATTAATCAATAATTTTCATTAAGTAGACATGTGAGGGTTCGAGCCGCTCTTGACCGTGAGCATGACTGATATATCAGTTTTCACTCTGCAGAGATTGCGCACTTTCACCACAAGTCGTTTCTCCCTTTGTGCCCGGGTCTGCAAGGCCCTTAAACACTTCCTTTAGTGAGTGGTAGGGAATCACTACGAGGTCATTACAAAGACTTCCTAGCCAGTAGTAGCCCGCTATGGTTTCAGCAGCTGCGTGAGTGAACCTCCCCCAAGGCGTGACCAAAACCAAACAAAATGCACCCTTGGTAGGCAGCGAACCCCTCATCATAGGCCCCCTCATGCGCCTTTCTGTCAGCTTCTAACAAGCTAAAGACATCAAATTAATCAGTTAAGACCAGAGCCATATAGTCCTTGTGGTTGCGCTGTTTTGCCGGGTGGTCGCTCCATGATTGATTTTAATCAAATTCACAAAATCATCGTAGTGTTCCAAAAGATACTCAATAAAGTCTCATGTATCAAATAGCATTGTTGTAAAGAACCCGTAACCATTGTTCAGCAACTAAGCAAACTACCCAAAAAAATTTATAAAAGAAACTCGGCTATTCAAGGACATGGATAATAAAATAGGATAATAGGTACCATCAATATTAATGCATGCAAATGTAAAATAAATATTATTAGGATAAAATATGATCAAGGAATATACTTGCCTTAAATGTATATAATAACGGCTCGGACTCTTCAACTCTTGTTCTTGCAACTCTTCATCTTCACAGCTCTCGAACTGCGTTCCTTCTACTCGCAACAAGCATCGGACACACATACAAGAAACAAGCAAAACAAGCATAACTAAGGACAAAGCACTAAACAAAAGAAAGGCACAAAGGAACTCACTAAACGATGGGTTCCGTTTTGGTGCTTACCGGCGACGGGGACTCATCGCGGTTGTTGGAATCGGCCGGAGACGAAGGTGGTGGCGCACTGCTCGGCTTCTGTTTTGTTGGCCACGCGAGCAATAGTTGGCGCCGCCGCTGGAAAAAAAAACGCGGCCGGAGGGTGAAATGGCCCCCACCATATTTCATTAAGAGGAAGTGATCACACGGCTTCTCCGACTGTGGAAAAATCCCCCGAATCCTAACTCATGCCTATAAAAGCTATGCCTTGCGACGAGCACAGCGAAAAGGGAAGACCCATCTGCTAGAGGCGGCACTGGAGAGGGGCGCACGGGGCCTCGCGGGCTCCTGGTGGTGGAGGCGCAGCAGCAGGGGTGCGTGGCCGAGAGGCCGACGCGAGGGCTCAGGGCAGCGGCGATCTGCTCGACGACGTGCTGGGACGCGAGCAGCAGGCGAGGTGCGTGAAGCATGGGGGCGTCGCTTGTAGGGCAGGGTTGCGCACGGCTGCCGGCAGCACATGCGGGGCCCGAGAGGAGGTGATGCAGTCCGGCGAAGTTGGACTCCGTCCAAGGAGGATTCAGGCCTTTTTTTATTCGGAACAAAGAAATTCAGAAGAAAAATAAATCCAAAAATATCTGGAATATATTTCAAACCTATAAGAGTATCCCCAAGCATCCATATATTTTTTTAAAAAAAAAATATCTCAAAGAGGAATTTGGATATGATGGAAAGAATTCGAGTTGCAGAGAGGAATGTAACAAGAAGAGGAAGAAGAGTTAAAAGACTGGGACCCAGGGGTATCAAGATGGGACAGATATTTCATAGCGACGGTTTGGTCATCGGAAGCGACGGGGATGACAACGAAATATTGTTGGAAAATACTAAAATCGAGACAAAGCTCCGTTTCGAGCTTAATTTGATCAAGATTAAAGATTAAAGAATAGAGAAGCTTGATGAACTCGATGGGTCAAAACAAGTTGAATCCAGACATAGAAGAAAAGATAAAGGATTTCAATTGCTCGGAATATATTTTCAGGCTTAAACAAATCTAGGAAAGTCTAGATAAATCTTTTAATCCATGAAAAATATATCCCAAAATTTCAAGAAAAATCTTGGAGATAGTTTGGGGCACGAGGAGTCCAAATAAAATATTTGAATCTCATGGAAAAGAATTCTAGAACTTACGATTAAATGGATTTAGCTCTAAAGAAAATGAGAGTAATCACTAGAAAAGTCTAGGAAATTCTCAAAATGTTCACAATATGGATAATTTTATTCAAAAATATGTTCACATCCCAAAATTGAAATTTTGGGGTGTGACAGCCGGCCGGGTGTCGCCGGCGAGGAGTAGAACGGCGCGGCTGGGATTCGCAGGCGGAGGAGAGGAGAGGCGCTAGCTGGGGCCACGCCGGCGGAGAAGATAAGCTGGGCCACGGCCACACGGGAGATGAGCGGCACTCGCAGAAGCCTGCGCCCGAGCAGCTACTCTGGTTCCGTCCGCGCCACCCACGTGAGTCAAGCCGACCCGTGGAAGATGCCGTTGCTCGAAGCAATCCGCCCATGGGAGTCACGCAGTCCGCCTGCTGGTATCCGTCCACCGCGGCCCTGGCTTGGGTCCGCGCTGCGCCTCCGGAGTGAAGCCGCCGCTGCCCCAGGGTCCCGTGCGCCACCCTGGCATAGGAGCTCAGGGGAGAGGAGCGACACGGAGAGAGCAAGGAGACCGGGTCGCTCAATGCAGCGCAATATGGAGGCCGAATTGCGGGAGGTGGTGGAGCGGTACCCAGAATACCGCTTGGCATTGGGTCCAGTTTCCAATTCCAATTCCTAAATCATCCGAACAGCTGGCATGGAGTGTATCCTATGCCAATTCTGAATTCCAGGCTTCAATATCTACATCCAAACGGGGCCTAAGAGTCTTTATGGTGAAATTGCAACTACTAAAAAGCATTCTTTAATTCAGGTGGTAAATAATACTTGACCCAATCAGAAACACCAAAAAATCACATAATACATTATGCAATGGTGTACCCATGGCCAACAAAAGTAGTCTGTGAATTAAAAAAATGTGGGCAGAAAAAGTTATATTTCTGAACAGAAAACCCAATTATTTTGTAAAACCTGATCACCGCAATAGTAGTAACAAAAGTGAATACAATGGTTTTGCAAGAGCCAATTCATCTTAGTTGTGGTAGTAAAAAAATTGGTACTTTGCAATTCGCATACGTTGATTTTTGCGAGGACCAGTAAATAGCATTTTTGTTGCATTCAATGACTCTGACAGCATAAACCATCAGCACATTTCAATGAGGAACCATGACTATAATGATCATGGAGGGCTAATACAGTAGTGAGTGAACGCCTAAGAAGTTACCTAAATTCTTAAGAATAACTTATCGCTTGAAGGAATGAAATGTTGAGTTGGATTCGTTACATATTTCTTAAATGCATATAATGACTACTGGAATGAAAAAAGTGTGTTAAACATATGAATGCACGTCAAAATCAGGTTGTTGTCAGCCTCTTCAGCACATTTTTCTAATTAGCACTTCTAATTCAGAACTAGAGAATATTTATTAGCAATCATGAATACACCTGAAAGGAGATGGATCACCTCACGTGATGCCATGACAGGTGATCCTAATAGATACGTGACGCTAAACAATGTGTAAATGGTACATATATCTTTTCACAGAAAATCCAGATTTCAGACACCAAGTTGCAGTGTAAATGGTGATCCTAATAGAGCGTAATCCAGATTTCGGGAGTCAGGGGGAGGATAGAGATAGCAGAGTGCTCATAGATGCCAGGACTTGATTGGTGTATCTTCATTGGTTTTTGGTTCATGGACATGTATATTTGACTCTTGTGCGTGTTGCTCTTTATGACATGTCTATGGATGCTTTTCTTTTCGTTCTTTTCGCGCGGTAACCTTTCTTGCTTTACTCGTTTAAGTTATTATTTGTGTTGTCATCAATCACCAAAAAGGGGGAGATTGAAAACATCTAGGTCCTCAAGGTATGTTTCGGTGATTAATGACAATCATTATTGTGACTAATGAGTTTGTGCAGCTTAATAAAATCTTATCGCTCATTGGATCATATGTTAAAGAGGTCCATAAATTTCATTATTCAAAAAGGCGATCTCGGTATTCAACTCAAGTATATAACAAGACTAAGGATCTTTCTAGTCCTAAGTGTCGCAAGGTTGAGAAGGACACTTAGGTTAATATAGGTTTTATAGTTTTGTAGAGGTCGCACTATTAAGAGGTGTTAAGGCCAAGTAACTTGAGGATGGACATGGTCAATCAAAAATGGATGCACACATTGGTCACTCAGGTTCTTGGAAGCTCAAACAAGTGCTATTCAGTTCATATCTCAAGAATATTTGGATTTCATTCAAGACTCAGAGTAGAAAAAGCAAAATCAAGAAAAAGTCTTATTACCGGTTTAACCGACGACATCAATTTTCTATATGTCGGTTAAACGCAGTTGCTGAAGTCTGGACACAGTGTGCACCGGATTAACCGATGATGTTTAAAATTAGCATCGGTTCAGTTGTCCAGAGAGTCGGTTTTTCAGGGTTTTCAGGCTTACACTCACCGGTTAAACCGACGAAGGATTTGAGTTAGCATCGGTGCAGTTGTCCAGAGAGTTGGTTTTTCAGTTGATCAGTGGACAACTACACTCACCGGTTAAACCGATGATACGTCGGTTAAATTGCCCGAGCTGTAATGGCTAGTATTTCAAATGGGCAGTTTACATTCATCGGTTGAACCGACGATGACTTTTGGAGGGCTGTCGGATTAACCGGCGTTGCGTACTTTTTCTGGCAGCTTTTCTCCAACGGCTCTATCCGCGTGAGCTGCCTATATATACCCCTCCAATGGGTCATTTTGAAGTCTCTTGACACCTGGCAACACTCATACACTCATTCTATTGTTGAGAGCCACCTTGAGCTTCACATTCCACTCATTTGATCATTCAATCATCCAAGAAGCAAGGATAAGGACTTGAGTAGGGAGAAGCTTGTGTACATCCGTTCTTGGTGATCAGTTCTTACTCAAGTGAAGGCCCTAGCTTGTTACTCTTGGTGATTGGCATCACCTAGGCGATCTTGGTTATTGAGGTGTTTCTTGCGGAGCTTGCCAAGTTAATTGTGGGAGCCCGAAGAAGATTCTACGTGGCTTGAGCTCCACCACGCCGGGATGGTGAATGGAGACTCTTAGTGAGCACCCTCGTCTCGGTGACTTGGGAGGTGACAAGACTCTTAGTGAGTGTCACAACGTGGATTAGGGGTGTGTGCCAACACATCGACACCATGGGAAAAAATCCGGTCGTCTTTTGCCCACTCTTTACATTCAAGCACTTACTTTCATGCAATTTATTCATGTGCTTGACCCTAGAGATCATAACTTAGCTCTATCTTGCTTATCTTTATATCTTGTTGTATCCTTTATAGTTTGTGTAGGTTGCTTAGTTAGCCGGTTGGTGAATTGAGTCTTACTAGTATTGCATAGGTTAAGGTTGCTTTATTTTGTTTTAGAAATTTGAAAAAGTCCCAATTCACTCCCCCTCTTGGTCCATCGATCCTTACATCTAAGCAAGGTGAATTATTTGAGAAGGTTTATTTCTAACTTGTCCGGAAAGATCGATACTTTTACTCCTATTCTTCGGTTAAAGAATGAAGCCGAATTTACTTGGGGGGTAAAATAGCAAGAGGCGTTTGTGAAAATTAAATATTACTTGTCTTCGTCGCCGATTCTTAAGGTGCTTAGGAGAGGTGCTCCTTTAAACTTTATATAGCGGCCGAAGATAAAGTTATTGGGGCTGTTTTGACTCAAGAAACCGAAGGCAAGAAGTATGTTCACTTACATAGGCCGACGACTTATTGATGCGGAGACAAGGTATACTGTCATTGAAAAGTTATGTTTGTCTTTAATATCATGATTGCACCAATTTGAGACATTATTTACTATCTAGTGCTTGCATAGTAGTATGTCAAACCGATGTGATAAAATATATGTTGCAAAATCCGATTTTAAGTTGTAGAATCGGCAAGTGGGCTTATGCTTTAATAAAATATAATTTGGTTTGTGAACCTTTGAGATGTATGAAAGGGCAAATTGTAGCGGATTTCATTGTTGAGCGTCAGATAAATGATGAGCATGATTTAGAAGTTGGCTATATTATTTGTACACCATGGAAGTTTTACTTTGATGGATCGGTTTGTGATGATGGGAGATGAATTGGTGCTTTCCTTTTGTCTCCAAGTGGTGCTGTTTTTGAGTTCTCAAACCGACTAGAAGAATATTGTACAAATAACCAAGTTGAGTATGAAGTATTATTATTTGGCTTGGAGATTTTACAATCCATGGGCGTGAAACATGTTGAGGCTTTTGGTGATTCGCTTCTTGTTGTGCAGCAAGTATCCAAGGTATGCCAATGTTATAATGGTTCATTAAATGCATATCTTGACAAGTGTCTCGACATTATTTCTTCTTTTGATGAATTTGTTATAAGACATTTGCCAAGGGAAGAGAATGGACAGGCTAATGCTCTGGCTCAGCAAGCATCTGGTTATAGTGTCGGAAAAGGAAAATTCAACATTAGAAGACCGATGCGGGTCAAAGCCGAGTTGCAGGTTCTGGACAAACCGGTCCGACCAGTTGCATCGACCGGTCTGACTGGTCCAGAGACCGGTCAGACCGCCCAGACAACAAAAAACACTGATTCGGCCGCAAAGAAGACCGAAGATTAGGATTAGAGAGTCCCTATAATTTCTTATCTCAAAGATCCTGGTCGTGGTGCAGAGAGAAATATTCGGCGTGCAGCATTCAAATATATTTTGATTGATGGTGAGCTTTATCGTCGAATCGCCGAAGATTTGCTTCTTAAGTGTTTGGACTCGGATCAAGCCAAAGTTGCTATAGGTGAAGTTCATGAAGGCATTTGTGGTACTCATCAATCGGCTTCTAAAATGAAGTGGTTACTTAGGAGAGCCGGTTTCTATTGGCCTTCGATGATTTTGGATTGTTTTAGATATTATAAGGGATGTGAAAAATATCAACGGTTTGGAGATTTGGAATTGGAACCCGCTACATTAATGCATCATATTATTAAACCATGGCCGTTCTTAGGTTGGGGCAAATCAATTCTCCATCCTCAAAGGGGCATCGCTTCGTGTTGGTTGCTACGGATTATTTTACCAAGTGGACCAAAACGGTTCCTTTAAAAAATATGACACATAGAGAGGTGATTGAGTTCATAACTGAGCATATTATTCATAGATTCGGTATTCCTCAAACTTTTACTACGGATCAAGTTCTTCATTTATATCAAAGAAGGTGCGTACATTTATCGAATCTTACAAGATCAAGTTGCTCAATTCATCTCCATATTATGCTCAGGCTAATGGACAGGCCGAGTCAAATAATAAAATTTTGATCAAGCTTATTAAGAAAATAGAAGAAAATCCTAAGAGGTGGCATGAAGTATTATCCGAAGCATTGTGGGCTCATCGTATATCTTGTCATGGTGCTACTAAAATTACTCTTTTTGAGCTTGCGTATGGTCAAAAGGCTATTTTACCTGTTGAGGTAAATTTGGACGCTTATAGATTGGCTAAACAAAATGATCTTTCCGCCGTTGATTATTATAATTCAATGATGGATAATATTGATGAGCTTACAACCATGCGTCCGCCCCCCGCCCCCCGCGGACTCGGCCACCACGTCGTGGGTTCGATTCGCAGGTCTGGCGATTTCTTTTATTTTTCTTCGACCCGCGGTGGCCCGAGCTCCCTCTCCCTACGGCGGTGCTCCCCCCGCGGCCGCCCCTCCCGTAACCTCCTTCCGGCGACGTCCTCCTCTCCGAGGAGCCCAACCCTCCTGGCACCGCGCGACCTCCTCCCCACGCTCCTCCCCTCCCTGCCGCCGCCCTCTATCGCCAGATCCGGCGCGTCGGTGGCCGCGGGCGGGGTCGGGCGTTCGGCAACGGCAGGCGCGGGTGGCGTTGGACTGCGGCGCGCCACGGCAGGCGAGCAGGCCAAGGCGGTGGGTAGGCCAAGGTGGGTGCAGGCGGTGTCGGCAGGCGAGCAGGCTAAGGTGGGCGACGGCGGTGCCGAGCGAGTGTGCGGGCGAGCAGTCCAAGGTGCGAGCGGGCGACGGAGGCATGGTTCTGCACTCTCTCTCTCTCTTCCAGATCAAGAGCAGCACATTGGAGCGGACAAATGCAGCAGCACCTCATCATCCTGATGGCGGGCGCGACGCGGAGGTCAGGCTCGGGGCCGGCGGCTACGGCTTCTCCATGACTAATTCCACTCTTTGCCCGAAAGGTCAGACGAAATCATCGAGAATCTCCCACTTCTCTCTCAGTCGATTATTGCAAGCACCACTAAATAGAGCAGCGGCAGCCGCACCCTTTCCTGCCTTAGATGCAAATCGAAGCAGCAACCAGCAACAACACGTTTCCTTCCTCTGCTTCTACTCCAAGGCACGGCTCCAAATCAGAACAGAACCTGGCGTTGCATCCTGACCTCCTCTGTTTCTTCCTCCAAATCCAAGCTGTAGAGCAATGGGCAAGCACTAGATAACATGATTAGGATTAGGAAAATACAGATTTGTATGTGGTAAAGCTAGGACACTGCAGCTAATATTGCCTTCTCTTTTCATTGTTAACGCACAATAGAAAAACAATTGGGAAATATACCCAATTAGATATGGGTGATATGTGATCTCAAAAGCCAGCCTGATGTCTGCTCCAGAGGTACGAATTTTTAATTTTGCCATGTCGTGTGAATTTTTTCTAGCAGTAAAGAATATTTACCCTAAGCCCTATTAACTCTACTAGCGCAGTGACAGAAGGTTTATGTTAGAATTGGTTTATGGGATATATATCTCATTAGGACACTGTTTCATTTGTGAACTGATGAGAAGTACGGTAGTGGTCTTATTTGTTCTTTTTCATTTTTCATGCAAATTGATTTTTTCGCACAAGGAATAAGTTAGATTGTGTTGGTAATCATGCGAGGACAACAATTTAGGGAAACAGCTCTGTCCTGTTCGAAATCAATGCAGGATGGAGTGGTGCTGATATGTGTGCTCCCTTTTTGCATTTTTGTTTATGATTAATTTTAATTTATTTTATTTTGTGAACACATGGTCTGTGGTATTTTATCATTTCTTGATTGTACTACTGATTTGTTAATTTGCTTGCCTTGGTTTGTACCAGATTTTTTGTTTTATTCCAATCTATCTAAAACACTTAATAGGACTTTCAGGGGTGTACTTCATAGGTACTAATAACTCACCTCCCTAGACCATAATCTATGTTAAGTCAATTATGTTTGTGGCATATATTTTTAGGCCAATAATTTGGTGCTTCTGAAATGGAATGTTAATACATGAAACTTTTTCTCTGTTGAAACCTTTTGTCATTAAGGGTAAGCAAAATGGAGTGCATCTCGTGCCAGCCCTTGTCAAAAGGATGCTGGATAAAGGCATGTTTTTGTTTGGCTACATGAATTTGCTAGGTGTGATGGCAGTGAGAAGCAGGTCAAGGGCTTGACTGCATTGCAGAATAAACGAGACAAATTTGCCTGTGACAAGTATGTGATTTTTGCCAATGTGAAGTCAAGCATTAGCATTTGTATTTTCAGTATATTGCACCGAAGAGTACTTAGATTATTGACACAACAACATGAGTTTTTAGTATGGTTTTTTATCCTTGTGTTGGTGTTTCAAGTAATTTGCACCTATGGATACATAAATAAGATTGGTGACATATTTTTCACCTCATTGATGCACACTCAGTGAGACACTGCATTTACACTACTTCATGATTTGCAGTTTACACACTCCCTGTGAGGTTATGATCCTTCCAGTTTTATGTTTGAACATAATCTCATTAAGATGGACCTTTGCTTCCTCTTAATTTCCTTAAGGCCTGATTCGAGAATTGTTCTTTTTGTGATGAGAAAATTTATGCAAATGCACTTCTATTATTAGACACATTTCATCTACCTCCAGGGTGCGGAGTTGTAGCTTGATAGCATCAAGAAATTGTCAAAGGAGTATGCTGAAGCCAAAGAATTGGCCCCTGCAGGTGCTTGCCCCCTTGTTACCTGTGCCTTACATTTTCTACATGTGTGTACGATTTTGGAACTTTACTTACTAGAGCACTGGTTTGAACCTTCTACTATCCGCTTACCCTTACTTTCCACCTTGACAGAGGCAGGCCAAACCGTTGATCTTGAAGATGCTAAGCACTTCCTTCAGAGTGATACACTTTTTGGCGACAAGATAGTTGAGATCGTCAAAGAATGGGATGCAATTGTGCAATTGAGATGTGAGAAATCATTCTCTCATTTGAAACAGCTGTAGAACTTGTAATCTAAATTTAATACCTTTGGAAAGTTATTTGATGATGTGCATCTTTCTGGTATGCTCTAGCATAAACACAAGTGTTATTTAGGTGTTTGTTGATGCGGAGCAACAATTATGATTTGTGCTATCCCAAATCTTAGACATGTTTTTTTTTCAGCCACACTGCATCATGGATATGCCAACATGTTTTTTAATCCGCTGGTAACATGCTTCTCACCATTCTGAGATCCTTCATTTACAGATAGTTCTTAGCATTATATTGCTTTTTATTGATATGATGTATACACGAAATTATTGCTCTATATTGATTTATGATGTATACATTTACAGATGTGTTGTATATTGCTCTATACACGAAATTATTTTATACACCTGCATCAATTATCTGATGATTATGGTCAAGTAGGATGTGTGTACGGCTGAATTTAATGTGCCTCCCATTTTTTTTGGATTTGATGAATCAGATACCTCTGGATTCATCACTTCATTTAGGATCAGCTTGTGAGAAAGCCACCTTGGGATGCCTTCCTTGATGATAAGACTTGGAGAAGCTCTAGATAGGGACACTGTCGAGCGTTTTGGAAAGCAAGTGGCAAAGATTTGCATTGTAGTTCTTTTTTGGTGCCCGTCTTTGATAGGTTTTTTGGGTGGTCATTTGCTGGCTCATTATTGGAATTCAGGTTTTGTTGCTATCACTAGGGTCATGCTGTTCTTGGAAGTTTAGGCCCTGTTTAGTTCCCAAAAAATTTTCTACAGTACCCGTCACATCGAATGTTCGGACACATGCATAGAATATTAAATGCAGTAAAAAAACTAATTACACAGTCTAACTGATTAGCATGAGATGAATTTTTTGAGCCTAATTAGTCCATGATTGCACATTATTTGTCAAGTAACAACGAAATGTGCTACAGTACCAAAATCAACAACTTTTCACCAACTAAACAGGACCTTATTTGGGCGACTACCATAACGTGTCTTTTTGTTTGGATTGATTGGTATGGATCATGTGTTGTTGTTTTTAATATCTAAAATTTATCCGTGTCGTTAGCACGGGCATGCTTACTAGTTATTAAAGTTATATTCGGGAATTCTTATATGATGGAGACGCTGCAAGGAGATCGTCTACCTAGAGCTATCAATGGGAGTGTCGGATTGCTTGTTCGGCAAGTCCACCAGGGGTATGCCCGGTGGTAGATTTGTAGGTGAAGGGGGGATTCCGGAGCCAAGAGTTAGATGGTTGCGAGATGACGCTAGGGTTTAGACAGGTTCGGGCCGCTCGGGAGCGTAATACCCTACGTCCCGTGTTTTGTGTATTGTATGAGCTAGATGACGATGAATGATCAGATGTGTTTTCTATGGATCTCCTCACGGCACCTTTATAGGCCAGGTGCCGTGAGTTACAAGTAAGGGAGGATATCTACTCAAGTTGTTGCATGGAATCAGGTCGGTTGAGATCCCTAGATATCCGGAATCCTTATCTGCGCCTTGATCCTGATCCTTGGAGGAATCTTCCGATGTCCAGCCGAGTGCCTGTCCGCCGGGTAGTCGTGCAGAGTGGTCCTGGCCGAGTAGGTACCCTGTCGGGAGATAACTACTCGGCTGGGAGGTACCCGGATGTACCTCCGTCAAGCCCTCGAGTGCTGAAGAGCTTGAGCCGAATCTTGGTGGTTGACTGGTTGTGAAGTTCTTCCGGACTCACCTGATGATTCTTGTCTCCCTTCAGTCTTCAATGGGATGCGCCCCTGGGCGCACCCATTGGGTGCAGCCCCCGAGCCTTGGAAGGTTTCGAAGAAGCTTTTCGAGGGTCAATAAGGTAGCCTTGTTTGTCTGAATTCCCGAGTTGCCTGAACACTCAGTTTGCCATGCTGCCTTATCATTTTCCCAATCATTCGTCAGACCGGGTCCACCTGACCATGGAGTCACAGCGTCCAACCCCCGAGTAGGATCGCTGGCGGAGTCGCAGAGACACGCTGAGTGGCTGCGGCGCCCAGACCACGAGCAGGGTGGTTGGCGGAGTCGCGGAGACACGACGAGTGGTTGCGGCGCCCAGCCCCCAAGCAGGGTGGCTGGCGGAGTCGCAGATACACGCCGAGTGGTTGCAGCGCCCAACCCCCGAGCAGGGCGGCTGGCGGAGTCACGGAGACAGGCCGATTAGTTGCGGTGCCCAGCCCCCGAGCAGGGCGGCTGGCGGAGTCGCGGAGACACACCGAGTAGTTGCGGCGCCCAGCCCACAAGCAGGGTGGCTGGCGGAGTCGCGGAGACACGCCGAGTAGTTGCGGCGCCTAGCCCCCGAGCAGGGCGGCTGGCGGAGTCGCGGAGACACGCCGAGTTGTTGCGGCGCCCAGCCCCCGAGCAGGGCGGCTGGTGGAGTCGCGAAGACACGCCGAGTGTTTGCGGCGCCTAGCCCCCCAGCAGGGTGGCTCGCGGAGTCGCAGAGACACGCCGAGTAGTTGTGGCTCCCACGTAGTTTGTATTTTTATAGTTGGTCTTTACTGCAACAGGCCGAAAGTTACCGTTGGGGGCCCGCTCCTTGCCGAGCACGACTCGGGCAGTTTTCAGAAAGTCAATTCAAATTCCGTGCAATCTTTGGGGTTGCCATTGCAACGTGTCCGATCCTCTTTAAAAGGGGAAGGGTCCGGCCCGGGAGGTGGCGCAAACTGAGGAGGAGGCGGCCGACTAGGTCGGGCGGGCCGCGGCTGAGAAGGCCGCGCCGACAGAGGAGGCCGGGCAGTCCGCGGCTGAGAAGGCCGCGACGGCGGGGGAGATGCAGGCGCCGTCCATGTCGCCGTCGAGCCCGCCACTGGGGAGTCCGGCCAGGGCGCTGTTCCCTGCTGGCCAGAACCAAGCGCTGCCCGGGGATGACCCCGTGGAGCAGCTGGAGGTCGGACGCAAAGAGTCGGCCGTGCTGGCGGAGGAGCTCCTGGCCGTCGCACATCGCGTGACGGAGTCAGCCGAGGTAAGCTGTCGCTCTCTGGCCGTGTAGTTTTTCGAATGAACCTCGCTTCGTTGCTGATTGCAGTTTTCTTGCTTGTCCCTGGCCGGCCTAAGCCAGCGAGCCGTCGAGAGGCTACAGGGCGTGCCGGCCGCGGACGGCAGGCTCGAGCAGCTCGAGTCCCGGCTGGCCGAGTTGGAGGCGCAGAACCGTCTACTGGAGAAGCAGCGGGCGGAGACTTGGTAAGGAACGTGCCACGCTCTACGCCGACTCCTTTGTGTTCAAGCTAATCAGTTCCCTCGTAGGGCTGGAGAAGGAAGTCCGTGCCCTGGTGCGAGACTTGGTGGCCTGCGAGAAGGCCAATACCGACTTGCAGAAGGGTCGGGATGCCGCGGAGGCGAGGGAGGGTGCCACTGAGGGCAAACTTCGCCTGGAGCGCCAAGCGCGCGAAGGTATGGTTCGGAAGTCACGCTGTTTTCCTTTCGAATGAACTCACGTGGAGTTGAAGTATGACCTTGCTGATAGGTGCGGAGGTTCAGCTGGCTGAGGCGCTCGCAGCCCTAGGATGGCTCACCAGCAAGGTGGATGCCGTCCTCGCCGCCTTCAAGCCGGATGGCGCGGTCGCGGCGGAAGACCTGGGTGCGCGGCTGGAGGCAGCGCGTGGGCGGTTGGAGTGCTTCGCCAGGGGGGTCGCCGAGGATGCGGCCCAAGTCACCCTAGGACTCATGAAGTCCCACTCCCCGAAGGCCGACTTGGTGCCGATGGGTGATGGGATGGCGCCGGATACCTCGGACCTTGCCTGGTCCGACTACCTCACCAGTGCCCGCCCGATCGCAGAGCACGTGGCGGCCGACCTCAACCTGTAACTGTAGAAGCTAGGAAAATGGTCATTGGATACCCAAGAACAATATTTATTTTGTGTGTAAATAAATTTGCATGTTTTTAATGTTTTATTCCGTAATCCAAGAGGTTGGCGAGTTAGCCGAGTAGTTAGGAAAGATGACCCTGCGATGTGCCTTTACTTTGCCGGTTGAGAGCTGGTCATCAAGCGCACGAGTAGTAAGAGGTGATGCATGGTGGTTCCAGTACTAGCAAGGTTGTGCTCACAACGACTGGTTATGTTAGGGGGCGTCTACGTTGAGTAGTCTTGGGCGGATCGGACTGGCCGAGCCCAGCCCCCGACTGTGAGAGGCAAGCTGGGCTGACCGACGCGCAGCCCCTGAGTGTACTGAACAAGTCGGGGATAGGGGAAAAAAGACAAGTACAAGTAACTGGAAATTTTGAACTTTATTAATAACTGATGAGTGGAGTACATAGCTTTGTTTATTTTTCTTCTATGTATAGAAGCGATGAAGGTGTCTGATGTTCCCTGGGTTGCCCTCGTCCATTCCATCTTCGTGCTGGAGCCTGTAGATTCCTAGGACGACTACACTGGACCCAACGGAGTACCAGGTCGCCGACGTTGAAGTCGCGCTGCTGGACGTTTTTGTCATGATAACGACGGATCTGTTGTTCGTACCGGGCGTGTTGGAGAGCTGCCGTGAGACGGTGCTCCTCAGCTGAGTCGAGATCGGTTCACCGAGTTGTTTCGGCCTCGCCTTGGTGGTAGTTCTAGGTGTGCGGAGCACCAAAGGTGATATCCGTCGGGAGGATAGCCTCAGAACCGTAGACCATAAAGAAAGGGGAGTAGCCGGTGGCCCGACTTCTCTCCGTGCGTAGCCCCCATACTACACTGGGTAGTTCTTGTATCCATTTAGAGCCATATTTTTCAATCGGGTCGAATATCCTGGCATTGAGCCCCTGAAGGATGAAGCCGTTGGCACATTCCACCTGGGCCTTGCACCTTGGATGAGCCACGGAGGCGTAGTATACGTCGATGGAATTGTCCTAGCAGAAATCCCAGAACTCGGATCCGGTGAAGGAAGAGCCCAAGTCCGTGATGATCCGGTTGGGCACTCCAAACCTGTGCGTTATTTCTTCGATGAACTCGGCTCCCTTGGCTGCCAATGTGGTTGACACTGGCTTCACCTCGATCCGCTTGGTGAAATTGTCGATAGCGACGAAGATGTGGGTGTAGCCGCCTTGTGCCGCCTTGAGTGGTCCCACCAAGTCGAGTCCCCAACAGGCGAATGGCCAAGATGGAGGAATCGTCCGCAGGGCCTGAGCCGGGACGTGTTGCTGCTTTGAGAAGAACTGGCACCCTAGGCATCATCTGACGATAACCTGGGCGTCGGCCAGGGCCGTAGGCCAGTAGAAGCCTGACCTGAAGGCTTTGCCAACATGGGTTGACGCTCCTGCATGGTTTTCGAAGATTCCCGAGTGTATCTCGCCAAGGAGTCGGACTCCGTCTTGCTGGGAGATGCACTTGGAAAGGGTTCCAGAGGAGGCCGAGTGCCTGAACAACTCGGTTCCGATGACGACATAGTTTGCGGCTCGACGGGCGAGTCGCTCGTGCTCCTTGTCCTTCGGATAGGACTTGTTGTTGATGATGAAGTCATGTATCTGGGCTCGCCAATCTAGATCGGCAACCAGCATTTCCTGGCCTAGGGCTGGCGCTAGGTCAGGCTTAGTGGGAGGTTCCTCTTCGATCTTGACAGTGGGGGACTTGAGAGCCTGTACGAACACTCCGGCCGGGACGAGTGCCCGTTTGGAGCCCAGCTTGGAGAGTACGTCAGCTGCCACATTGTAGTCCCGGAGGACATGGTGGAATTCCATTGCGTAGAAGTGGGCCTCTAGCTTGCATATCTCCTTGCAGTAGGTGTCCATCTTCTCCTGAGCGCAGTCCCAATCCTTGTTGACTTGCTGGATGACGACTTTGGAGACGCCGTAGGCGAGGAGCCTCTTGATGCCAAGGGAGTTAGCGATCCTAAGACCGTGGATAAGAGCCTCGTCGGTCGCGTTGTTGGTGGCCTTGAAGAGTAGCTGCAGGACATACATTAGCTGCTCACCTCTCGGGGAGATGAAGAGGATGCCTGCACCGGCGCCGTCGAGGTTGAGGGCGCCATCGAAGTACATGATCCAATGCTCGAGTCGTTCTCAGGTGGAGAGTCCTGAATATCCGTCCACTCGGCGATGAAGTTGGCCAGGGCTTGTGACTTGATGGCGGAGCGAGGGAGGAACTCAATAGATAAGGCCCCTAGCTCCACTGACCACTTGACAACCCTGCCATTGGTGTCTCTGTTGTGAAGTATGTCGCCGAGTGGGAAGGAGGATACCACCTTGATGTTGTGCGCCTGGAAGTAGTGGCGCAGCTTCCTTGACGTGATGAGGATCGCGTAGAGGAGTTTCTGCACCTGGGGGTAGCGCAGCTTGGACACGCTGAGTACTTCACTGATGAAGTAAAAGGGTCGTTGTACCTTGTAGACATGGCCTGGCTCGTCTCGTTCGACGATCAGGGCGGTGCTGACCACATGAGTGGATGCCGCGATGTAGAGAAGTAGCGTCTCCCCATCTTCTGGAGCTGTGAGGATGAGTGGAGTTGTGCGGAACTCTGAGCTGTTGGAAAGCTAGGGCAGCTTCCTCGTTCCACTCGAACTTGTCTGACTTCCTGAGAAGTTTGAAGAAGGGCAGGCCTTTGACGCCGAGCCGACTGATGAAACGGCTTAAGGCTGCCATGCACCCTGTAAGCTTCATCAGATCCTTCTTGCACCTGGGTGGCTTCATGCATCTGATAGCGTTGATCTTGGTCGGGTTGGCTTCGATGCCTCGGCTGCTCATGATGAAGCCGAGTAGCTTCCCGGACGGAATGCCGAGCACGCACTTGGTGGGGTTTAGCTTCCATTTGAATGACCTGAGATTTTCAAATGTTTCTTGGACCTTGTTTTGATAACGATGTCATCTACGTAGGCGTCGGCGTTATGCCCGATCTGCCCCTGGAGGCATTTCTGGATGGCCTTCTGGTAGGTAGCACCTACGTTCTTGAGGCCGAACGTCATGGTGTTGTAGCAGTACGGCCCAAAGGGCATGATGAAGGAGGTCTTCTCTTGATCCGACTTCTTCAGGGCGATCTGATGGTAGCCTAAGTAGCAATCAAGAAAAGAGAGGAGTGCGCACCCGGCAGTTGAGTCAACAACCTGGTCAATGCGTGGGAGAGGGAAGGGATCTTTAGGGCAGTGCTTGTTGAGATCTGTATAGTCAACACACATTCTCCATTCGCCAATTTTCTTTTTTACAAGGACTGGGTTTGCCAACCATTCTGGATGTGTGACTTCTCAGATAAAACTAGCGGCTAGGAGCCGGGTTACTTCTACCCTAATAGGCTCCTTTCGATCTTGAGCGAAGCGACACAGCCGTTGCTTGACGGGTCATGCCTTCTCGTTGAGATCCAAGGAGTGCTCAGCCTCCTCCATCTGTACGCCTGGCATGTTAGAGGGTTTCCATGCGAAGATGTCCCAGTTGGCGTGGAGGAAGGAGGTGAGCGCGAGTTCCTATGTGGAGTCTAGCTCGGTCCCAATCAAGGCAGTCTTGTCAGGATGGTCGTCACTGAGGACGATTGCCTTCGTCTGGCTATCAGGGTGTAGCTGGGACCCTTACGCCGAGTCATTGGAATGTATCTAGAGCTGATCCTTCGCGAGGGCCTTTGCCTCCTAGGCGACCATGGCCTGGTTGCTGCTCCTCTCCATGGCTTCGGCGGTGTTGATATTCTCCATCTCGCAGGAGTGAGACGTCTGGATGTCGCCGTGGATGGAGAGGACTCTGTTAGGAGCCGGCATCTTTAGGAGAAGGTATGTGTGGTTTGGTCTTGCCATGAACTTGGCGAGAGCTGGTCTCTCAAGTATGGCGTGGTCGGATGTCTCGAATGACGCCACCTCGAAGATGATGGACTCGGTTCTGTAGTTGTCCCGAGTGTCGAAGGTGACCGGGAGGGTGACCTTGCCAACCAGAGTCGAGCCAGCACCCGAGATGATGTCGTAGAAGGCCTGGTCCTAAGGAACCAGCTTGGTCATGTCGAAGCCCATGTCTTCGAGGGTCTTGGCGAAGATGATGTTGAGAGCACTGCCGCCGTCGATCAGCACCCTGGCCAGACGGATCTGGCGGATCACCGGGTTCACCATGAGGGGGTAAGCACCTGGCCTGGGTAGATGTACCCAGTGGTCGCGTCGATCGAAGGTGATCGGGATCTCCGACCAGAGGAGGGGCTCAACCGGGTGCCTGAACAACGAGTTGACGTCGCGGTTGTGCAGCTTAATGCTGCGCTGGCAGGACGGCGCGCTAGAGCCCCCAAAGATGATGTTGACCACCTGTTGCTTCTCTTGGAAGGTGCCGGGTGATCTGTTACCGTGGTCATTGTCCTCGTCTCGCCTGGGCGAGCGGTTTCTATGGCCGTGGCCATGGGAGCTTCTGGTGCTGCCCGGCATATCACGGTCGTCGAGCCTGGGCCGCTTGGGCTCTTCTGGGGCAACGCTATTGGAAAGGGTGCGGCACTCGTGCGCCATGTGATTGGCGTCCTTGTGCCAGGGGCACTTGGCGTCAAGGAGCTTGTCAAGCTCCTCCTGGTCGAGGGAGCTGCGCTGCTGGGGTCGATCGGCGAAATCGACGATGTGGTCGGGGCTGCGCTTGAGTTCGCGAGCCTTGGACGACTCACCGCGGTCGCGGTTCTTGCCGTGTCGTGGAGGACGATTGCCGCCTAGACGCGCCGAGTCGTCGTCCCTTTGGCGAGGTCGGTCGACGGGGTCGCGGCGGTCCTTGTGGCGACGGTGTGCACGCTCGGCATCCTCCATGTTGGCGTGCTTGTTGACGACAGCCATCGTGTCAGAGACGGTCTTGGGGTTGTTCTCGAACATCTTCCTCCATAGTTCGATGCTATGGAGGCCTTGGTGGAAGTGGTAGATCACATCCCTGTCATCAACCTCTGTAACTGTGTTACGGTTAGCAAAGTACCTCTTGATGTAGTCGCGTAGGGACTCGGAGGGAAGTTGCATGACGCTGCCCAGATCCCATCTGGTTTTGGGACCCGGGCAGGCTGCCTGGTAGTACTAAACGAAGGCGGTGCAGAGATCCTGCCAGCTATTGACCGAGCCGGCAGGAAGGGATTCCAGCCAGTTGAGCGCCTGACGGCTCATCATCACTGGGAAGTACGCCGCCATGATGTCGTTGTTGCCGTTAGCAGCTCAAATGGCGATGGTGTAGGTGCGTAGCCACGTCTTGGGGTCGGTTTCGCCATCGAGCTTCTCGATGACGACCGGGTTGAAGGTCGCGGGCCACTGGATGGCTCGCAACCTATCGGAGAAGGCGGAGAAGCCGTCGAGGTCGTCCGCCGGGTTGTAGTCGTTGCCACGAGGTTGATGAACGTGGTTGTTGCGGTTGGCACCGGGTACGCCGTGTTCCTCGTCGTAACGGCGACATCGTTCCCACTCGGCGTCGTCCCGCTCACGATGATGGTTGTTGATGATGGGTTGAAGATCGCGGTGGTCGAGGCGGGCACGAAGATTGGGCTGGTCGACCTCCTCATCATGGCGGTGGGGGCGCACCAAGCGGTTGGAGCTCGATTGCGCCCGGTAGTTGGAGTACTCCTTCCTCAGACCTTGAGCCTGGGTTGCTTTAATGTGGAGACGAGCACGGGCTTTTGCAATCTCTGGGGTTTGAGGAAGACCCTCAAATACCTGGAGTACGGCGGCCATGTTTGCGGGTGGCGTGGCGAAGACTTCGTGGCTGTCGTAGTCTAGGACGATCTCGTTCTCAAGGTTCCTAGGCCTTGGTGGAGATCCACGCCTTCGTGCAACCCGGGGGTTGCGACGCTCGCAGTTGTCGAGATCTTCTTCGCCCTGGCAGATGACCTCCTCGTTGGCCCAATGATCGGCGCGAAGAGGGTTGCGGTGAAGGCGTTTTGCCCGCTGTTGGTCATCCTCACCATCGAAGGACTCGGAGTACAGCGAGACGACCGAGATCTGGCGCCGGCCGTCGAGGTTGTTGCGGTTGGGCGGGGGGGGGGGGGGGGGGGGCGTGAAGACAGCGACCTGATATTCAGCCTCAGGATGTGAGGGCGAGTCAGATCGGATCTGCTTTGAGTTGGGCTGATCCAACTCGGTAATGCGCAGGTTACCCATGAGTACTCGGACCTGATTCGAGTACATCGCCGAGTTGTTGCGAAGCCCGTGGGGTGCGATGGCCGAATTGCCTGGACGACCCAGCACACTCTCGCCGAATTGTATGTACTCAGCAATAGATCTGGTAACGCAATCTATTCCTGAGATTAGATCGGTATTGGAGATAACAGGGCGACGCGTTGCCTTGGGGCGAACGATCGGAGGATCATTGATGTCGAGTTTGGAAACTCGACGAACGATGGAGCTCTACACCGTCAGATCAGATCTGATGCTTGTGGAATTGCCGCTCTCGGTGCTCGAGGGGCTGGTGGGTGGGTTCCGTGGAACCGTAGTTTCTGGGAAAATACCGAAGGTGAAGGAAAATCCGGCGGCGGCCTGCATCTGGATGTTGATGTTGGTGGAGAAGAAGACACCGGATCTTGATGCCATCGAACTCGCTGTAAGGACTCCTGAGAAATCTCCCCTACCTGGCGCGCCAACTGTCGGATTGCTTATCCGGCAAGTCCACCAGGGGTATGCCCAGTGGTAGATTTCTAGGTGAAGAGGGATTCCGGAGCCAAGAGCTAGATAGTTGCGAGATGATGCTAGGGTTTAGATAGGTTCGGGCCGCTCGGGAATGATCAGATGTGTTTTCTATGGGTCTCCTCACGGTGCCTTTATAGGCCAGGTGCCATGGGTTACAAGTAAGAGAGGATATCTACTCGTGTTCTTACATGGAATCAGGTCGATTGAGATCCCTAGATATCCGGAATCCATATCCACGCCTTGATCCTGATCCTCGGAGGAACCTTCCGACGTCCAGCCGAGTGCCTGTCCGCCGGGTAGTCGCGCAGAGTGGTCTTGGCCGAGTAGGTACCCTGTCGGGAGACAACTACTCGGCTGGGAGGTACCCGGATGTACCTCCGTCACGTGTAGCTTTCCCACGCTGACATTGCTTCGTTGCTGATTGCATTTTCTTGTTAGCCCCTGGCCGGCCTGAGCCAGCGAGCCGCCGAGAGGCTACGGGGGTTG
Organism: Panicum virgatum; assembly: GCF_016808335.1. Classification (NCBI taxonomy): domain Eukaryota; kingdom Viridiplantae; phylum Streptophyta; class Magnoliopsida; order Poales; family Poaceae; genus Panicum; species Panicum virgatum. The sequence goes on along the minus strand of NC_053142.1, from coordinate 18,185,168 downwards.
CCGGCCGCGGACAGCCGGCTCGAGCAGCTCGAGTCCCAGCTGACTGAGCTGGAGGCGCAGAACCGCCTTCTGGAGAAGCAGCGGGTGGAGACCGAGAAGGAGCTGGCGAAGGAGAAGCGGGGTAAGGAACGTGCCATGTTCTACGCCAACTCGTTTGCTTTCGGGCTAATAGGTACCCTCGTAGGGCTGGAGAAGGAGGTTCGGGCCCTGAAGCGCGACCTAGCGGCCTATGTGAAGGCCAATGCCGACCTGCAGAAAAGTCAGGATGCCGCGGAGGCGAGGGAGAGTGCCACCAAGGGCAAGTTCCGCACGGAGCGCCAGGCACGTGAAGGTATGGTTCGGAAACCACCCTGCTTTTCTTTTTGAATGAACTCAAATGGAGTTGAATTGTGATTTTCTTGATAGGGGCGGAGGCTCAACTGGCCGAGGCGCTCGCGGCCCTAGGGCGGTTCACCTGCAAGGTGGACGCCATCATCGCCGCCTTCGAGCCGGATGGCGCGGCCGCGGCGGAGGACCTGGAGGCGTGGCTGGTGGCGGCGCGTGGACGACTGGAAGGCTTCATCCGGAAGGTTGCCGAGGACGCGGCCCAATACACCCTGGGGCTCGTGAAGTCGCACTTTTCGTATGCTAACTTGGAGCTGGTGGGTGGCGGGGTTGCGCCGGACACCTCGGACCTTGCCTGGTCCGACTACCTCACCAACGCCAGGCCGATCGTGGAGCGCGTGACGGCCGACCTCAACCTGTAACTGTCGAAGCTAGGAAAATGGTCAGCGGATGGCCAAAAATAATATTTATTTTGTATGTAAATAAATTTGCATGATTTTATGATTTTTGTTCCGTAATCTGGGAAGTTGCGGAGTTGGCCAAGTAGTTAGGAAAGACGACCTGCGATGTGCCTTTACTTATCAGGTTGAGAGCTAGTCATCAAGCGCACGGATAGTAAGAGGTGATGCAGGGAGGTCCCAGGACTAACAGGGTTGTGCTCGCAACAGCTGGTTACGTTAGGGGGTGTCTACGCTGAGTAGACTTGGGCAGGTCAGGCTGGTCGAGCCCAGCCCCCGAGTGTGGTACACGAGTCGGGCTGACCGACGCGCAGCCCCCGAATGTGTTGAACATGTCGGGGAGAAGAGAAAAAAAACAAGTACAAGTAACTGAAAACTATGAACTTTATTAATGACTAATGGGTCGAGTACATAGCTTTGTTTGTTGTTCTTCTACTGATAGAAGCAATGATGGTGTTCAATGTTCCATGGGTTGCCCACATCCGTCCTGTCTTCGCGTTGGAGCTTGTAGGTTCCTGGGACGACTACGCTGCTCGCAATGAAGGTGCCTTCCCTTGGGGAAGTTAGCTTGCCTCCGGGGGACAGGACCCGTCGGAGTACCAGGTCGCCGACGTTGAAGTCGCACTGTAGGATGTTTTTGTAGTGATAACGACGAAGCTGCTGCTCATACCGGGCGTGTTGGAGAGCTGCTGTGAGACGGTGCTCCTCAGCCGAGTCGAGATCGGTTCGCCAGGTTGTTTCGGCCTCGTCTTGGTCGTAGTTCTGGGTGTGCGGAGCACCAAAGGCGATGTCCGTTGGGAGGATGGCCTCAGAACCATAGACCATGAAGAAGGGGGAGTAGCCGGTGGCCTGACTTCTCTACGTGCGCAGCCCCCATACTACTCTGGGTAGTTCTTGGATCCATTTAGAGCCATACTTTTTGATTGGGTCGAATATTCTGGCTTTGAGCCCCTGGAGGATCAAGCCGTTAGCGCGTTCCACCTGGTCGTTGTACCTTGGCTGAGCCACGGAGGCGTAGTATACATCGATGCAGCTGTTCTGGCAGAAGTCCCAGAACTCAGATCCGGTGAAGGAGGAGCCCAAGTCCGTGATGATCCGGTTAGGCACTCCAAACTTGTGTGTTATTTCTTCGATGAACTCTGCTTCCTTGACCACCGATATGGTTGAGACCGGCTTCACCTCGATCCGCTTGGTGAACTTGTCAATAGCGACAAAGATGTGAGTGTAGCCGCCTTGTGCTGCCTTGAGTGGTCCCACCGAGTCTAGTCCCCGATAGGTGAATGGCTAGGATGGAGGGATCGTCCGTAGGGCCTGAGTCGGGATGTGCTACTGTTTAGAGAAGAACTGGCATCCGGGGCATCGCCTGACGATGACCTGTGCGTTGGCCAGAGCCGTCGGCCAATAAAAGCCTGATTTGAAGGCTTTGCCAACCAGGGTTGACGCTCCTGTGTGGTTTCCGCAGATTCTCGAGTGGATCTCACCAATGAGTCGGACTCCGTCTTGCTAGGGGATGCACTTGGAAAAGGGTTCCTTAGGAGGCCGAGTGCCTGAACAACTCAGTTCCGATGACGACGTAGTTTGCGGCTCGGCGGGCGAGTCGCTCATGCTCCTTGTCCTTCGGATAGGACTTGTTGTTGACGATGAAATCGAGTATCGGAGCTCGCCAATCTGGATCGGCGACAAGTACTTCCTGGCCTAGGGCTGGGGCTAGGTCAGGCTTAGTTGGAGGTTCCTCTTTGATCCTGACTGTGGGGGAGTTGAGAGCCTGTACAAAGACTCCGGCTGGGACGAGTACCCGCTTGGAGCCCAGCTTGGAGAGTATGTCGGCTGCCATGTTGTAGTCTCAGAGAACGTGGTGAAACTCTAGGTCGTAGAAGTGGGCCTCGAGCTTGCGTATCACCTTGCAGTAGGCATCCATCTTCTCCTGGGAGCACTCCCAGTCCTTGTTGATTTGCTGTATGATGACTTTGGAGTCGCCGTAGGCGAGAAGCCTCTTGATGCCAAGGGAGGCAGTGATCCTGAGACCATCGATAAGGGCCTCGTACTCAGCTGCGTTGTTAGTGGCCTTGAAGGGTAGCTGCAGGACGTGTTTTAGCTGCTCACCTCTTGGAGAGATGAAGAGGATGCCTGCACTGGCGCCATCGAGATTGAGGGTGCCGTCAAAGTACATGACCCAGTGCTTGGGTCGTTCGTCGGGTGTAAGGTCCTGAATCTCCGTCCATTCGGCGATGAAGTCGGCCAGGGCTTGTGCCTTGATGGTGGAGAGGGGAAGAAACTCGATGGATAGGGCCCCGAGTTCCACTGACCACTTGACGACCCGGCCATTAGCGTCTCTATTGTGAAGTATATCGCCGAGTGGAAAGGAGGAGACCACCTTGACGTTGTTGTGACACTTCAGGTGTCTAGCCATTAGATCATAGTCTAATGTGTGAACTTTGTGTTTATCCTTGTTTGAAAGCTAAAAATTTTCAGTGCAAAAATTAGGGGTATTTTTGTAATTGTGAAAAATTACAAGTCCCTTTTTTGCATAAGAGTTTGACTTAGGGAGTAATTTCAACTTTGTGAAGGGCTTTCTTGCAAATGTGCTAATAATCATTACTTTGGTAGCTTTATTGCAATTTAGTCCAAAATTATTGTGGAATTGCTGCCAAAAAGTGTTTTTCTTTTATTAATTAGAGCTCACTTGAACTTTTGAAAATATTTTCAAATCCTTTGATCTAGTGCAAGTTTGCACAACATGAAAGTTGTAGATCTTGAAAAACTGAACAACTTTCATATTGTACACTTTTTATTTTGAGCCCTAGATCAGTGGCAAATTTTAATTTACTCCCAGGCCCCTGGACTTTTCACAAATTACAGATAAGTCCTCCCAACCTTTCTTCTACCTCCAGCTTCGCCGGACCTTGGCAGGCCGCCGCCGCCGCCGCGGGTTTTCTCGCCCACCGGCCGCCTGCGCTGCCGATCGGAGCGCCACCCGGCCTCCCAACCGCCTCTACATGGCCTTCTTGCCCCGCGCCACGCCACCCCGAGGACTCCCCTTCGCACCACATTGCCGGCCGCCCATGGAAAAGCTAACACCATCGTCGATTTCGGCCCTCCCCTGTTGAGCTCATCCCCTGAGCTCCCCCTCTTGCTTATCCCTTTCATCTCCGGGCTATAAATAGCCCCGGCCGGGCCCTATTTTCGGCATTCCCCACCGCCGCTCTCCTCCATCAACTCCGGTGAGCCCTGCCCACCGTGGACCCGCCGCTCTAGAACCGCTCCGACCACCACAACTCCCTGGTTCGCTTCGCATTCACACCGTGGAGCTCACCTGCTAGCCCTCACTACCGTGCTCCCACCAGAACCCAAGCTCCGACGAGCTCACCTGCCACCGCCCCTGACCGTCGTCGCGCTCCCCTCTCTGACCCTCTTTTCTCTTCCCCAAGACACCCAGAAGGTGCGCCATGACCCGCTGATGCTCCCTGACCCCTTGCCCCTCACCAACGGCGAACTCCCTCGCCGGAATGCCACCGCCTCCTCCCTGTCTTCTTCTACCTCTAGGCAAGGACCCGATTGCAATGGATTGCAATCTTTCCAGGGTCCTTTCTACAAAAAGATCAAACCCCCTTTCAATCCTTTTCAGTGAACTTTAAAAATTCCTAGAAAATTGCAGAAAAAACAGAAAAATATCAAACCAATTTTGTTGTGTTCCCCTTGTTTAGCTCTACAGGTTTGATGTTGTGAGCCTAAGTTGAATCCTTGTGTAGCTAGATCTAAAAATAGGATTAAGTTTTAGTCCTTTTTATTGTATTTCAATTTCTAGAGTTATACTGCTTGTGAGCTTTGGACCATGTGTGGTATAGGGTATGAGTAACTTTGTGTAATTTTTGTAGGCCTTTTGCTAATCTCTAGCTTGTGCTTTTGCACATCTTTTCTATGTGTTGCTTATGTCCTTAAATATTTATTGAAATCTTTCCTGTTGTTTTGTTGAAATAAAAACCCCTCCACCATGTTATTTCTTGTAGTTAATAGTGTTAATTTTTACTTGGTAAATAATTGCCTAGTGAAGTAAAACTATTAGGCCTAGTCTTAAATGTTGGCTTTGTTGGATTACAACTTTATAGTGAAGGAAAGCTATACTCAAGCACTTCACTAATTCCAACTACTGCTTCTCATATAGAAACAACATCGCTAGCAGACGGAACGTACGAACTCATCCAGAAATCAGACGGGGATATTTCTGAAGCCCAGATCAACGTTGCGGAATTAACTGAAGTCCCGGACCCAGATTCAGAAGAGCCAAAGGCTAGAGACCCTATAGAAGCCACTGAAGGCAAGCCCCGGTGCATAATCCTATTATTTTAAATTATGCAACTTATTATTACTATTTACTTCTGCATTTAAGTTATTGGAGTTGAATGAAAACCTTAGATGCATAATTCTAGGTACCTATTGATTGAATACTAGAAACTGAGTTCGAATAGATGCTATGCTAGTAAGACCGGTAAAAGTCGAGTGATTGCCTGTCACTCGCGAGCTCTATAGGAGTTGACTGTTTACATTCTTGCAATCACTATAATGATCATGGACAGATTTGGTTACGAGATTCATGGTTGAACTCCGTCTGTGTTGATGAAGTTATTAAGGCCGCAGTGTGTGGTAGTGGAGGTTAAGCGTTTGAAAGTACTAGCCACATACCGTGAATATGGTAAGCGGTAAGCCTAGTAACTGATCGGCCCGGCAAGTGGACATACCCCCCACTCTCTCTTAGAGATAGGAAGTTAAATTTATGTTGCAACACCACGGGTGCAAGGATGTGGTTTGTTCCCTGTAGTCGGGGAGAGTGGCACTGATCCACAAACCGGAATGACAAGCCAACAGTTGCTTGGGACTGACTCGACAGTACTCCAAGTGTGTGTGTTAGGTTTGCCCTTGCAAGGTTGGAAATTCGATTTGGAATCGTCCATTTCTCGCGGAAATTGAGACTGTTTGATCCCTTTGCCACATAGAGTAAGAAGTGAAACAATGATAATATTCAATCTTGTTGGATGCAATTATTTCCTCTACCATGTTTGTATGGATAGGTGCTTACCTAGATTGATTAATCCAACTAGAATCTGAGAGCTAAAATTTGAAAGTAAGGACCTACTCTTTGTTGCTTTTCAGCAAAAGAAACCCTAGAACCTTTCCATGTCTGGCATGTCTAGTTAAAGGGCTATTTTATACCCTTAGTCAGATTAGTCTTGCTGAGTATTATCATACTCAGTCTTGCTTGTGACTTTAATTTCAGGTATGATTTGTGAAGACCAGTTAGTTAATCTAACTTGGCCTAGTACTTTACCTCCTGGCTGGTCTATGGAGTGGGAACCGTCCCCGACCAGTAATGACTCAACCGAATGATGTCATGTTTGGGCTTAACATGGCATTTACCCTACGACGTTTATGTACAGTCATATTTTACTTTTTGCTGCAAAATTCTTAAACTAAACTTAGTTTATGGTTGGAACCTTCCTGTATCCTTTGAATAAATCTGTAAAAGCTAGAACTTCAGTCTACTAGCTTCAAAACTCTGATGTAATTTACACTACTTATCTATGTGATGTAAAATATTGTGGAATGTTGTATCTCTGACTCGCCTTCGTGCAGGACGTATACTTGTGTTATGATCGGATATTCAGTGGTTGCATCGGGATGTTACCAGACAGACCAAGGATTATACCAGTTGAAGTGCCCTTAGTTTGAATCAACCTCGGAAGATGTTTAGCGCACTTGAGCTGGTGTAATTCAAAGTGGTTCTGCCACAGTTGTGCGCCTGGAAGTAGTGCCGCAGCTTCCTTGACGTGATGAGTATCGCGTAGACGAGTTTTTGCACCTGGGGATAGCGCAGCTTGGACTCACCGAGTACTTCACTAGTGAAGTAGACGGGTCGTTGTACCTTGTAGACGTGGCCTGGCTCGTCTCGTTCGATGACCAGAGCGGTGCTAACCACATGGGTGGTTGCTGCGATGTAGAGGAGTAGAGTCTCCCCATCTTCTGGAGGTGTGAGGATGGGTGGAGTTGTGAGGAAGTCTTTGAGCTGCTGAAGGCTACGGCAGCTTCCTCGTTCCACTCGAACTTGTTGGACTTCCTAAGAAGTTTGAAGAACGGTAGGCCTTTGTCGCCGAGCCGGCTGATGAACTGGCTCAAGGCTGCCATGCACCCTGTAAGCTTCATCAGATCCTTCTTGCACCTAGGTGACTTCATGAACCTGATAGCGTTGATCTTGGTCGGGTTGGCTTCAATGCCCCGGCTGCTTACAATGAAGCCGAGTAGCTTCCTGGACGGGAAGCCAAACACGCACTTGGTGGGGTTTAGCTTCCATTTGAATCTCCTGAGATTTTCAAATGTTTCTACGAGGTCGGCAATGAACTGATCATTGGACCTTGTCTTGATGACGATGTCATCTTTGTAGGCCTCGGCGTTGTGCCTAATCTGCCCCTGAAGACATTTCTGGATGGCCTTCTGGTATGTAGCACCCGCGTTCTTGAGGCCGAACGTCATGGTGTTATAGCAGTACACCCCGAAGGGCGTGATGAAGGAGGTCTTCTCTTGATCCGACTTCTTCAGGGTGATCTGGTGGTAACCTGAGTAGCAGTCAAGAAAAGAGAGGAGCGTGTAGCCGACTGTTGAGTCAACAACCTGGTCGATGCGTGGAAGAGGGCAAGGATCTTTAGGGCAGTGTTTGTTGAGATCAGTATAGTCGACACATATTCTCCATTCACCATTTTTCTTTTTTACAAGGACTGGATTTGCCAGCCATTCGGGATGTGTGACTTCTCGGATAAAACTAGCAGCTAGGAGCCAGATCATTTCTACCCTAATAGCCTCCTTCCGATCTTGAGCGAAGCGACGCAGCCGTTGTTTGACGGGCCGTGCCTTCTCATTGAGATCCAAGCAGTGCTCAGCCTCCTCCCTCGGAACGCCTAGCATGTCAGAGGGCTTCCATGCGAAGATGTCCCAATTGGCGTGGAGGAAGGAGGTTGTTGACGCTTTTCTGGTCAACACACCGGTGCGCTAGAACGCGCGGGTCGCAAACGACCGTCACCAGCATGCTTCAGATAGGACCGGTCAGACCACTCCCTCCAACCGGTCAGACCGGTTGAAAGCAGAAACATGTGAAAACCTAGCACCTCGAGCTCGGGAGGGACCCCGTTAGAACTTGAAGAACTAGGATTGCCTTGAGGTCGGCAGGCCACTCAAGGCGCCCTTGAACGCTGTAGAGACGAGCAAAGAACAACAAAGGGGTTGGAAAAGATTAGTGTTTGAGAGATTGAGTAAAGAGAATAATTCTGGTTCGATTGTGGTTAGAAACCCTCAATCGGCCGCAGCCTTTATATTTATAGGCCGGGGAGGATGTACCCCTTCCAAATCGGGTTACAATAGGACTCTTAACACAAAACCCTAATCCTACTCGAATTACAGGCCCAGACTGGTCTGACCGGTCGGCCCAACCGGTCAGACCGGTAGGCCTCGGTTATTGCCAATTTTGGCCTACAACATATGCCCCCTTCCCTTTTTGGTGAGCTATGCAAGCCCAAAAGCAAGTACCTAAACATGCTCTAAGAATACGGAATTACAAATCCAGCACTGGCCTAAAAATAATGCTACAGACGATATTCAAATATCGGCCATCTTCATCTTCAAGCGTCTTGCCAAACACTTGGGTAATATTTCTTCAAGTATCTTCTATTCAGCGCCCTGGGCAGACGTTCTCCTTGCAGCGTCTCCACCATATAAGAATTTCCAAAAATAACCATGACAATCTTGTATGGACCTTCCCAAGCTGGCGACCACTTGCCAAACTTATTGCTCTTTGTCCCAAGAGGCAGAATTGTCTTCCAAACCAGCTCACCAACTTGAAAAGATTTAGGACGTACCTTCTTGTTGTAAGCTCTAGCCACCCGAAGCTTGTCCTTCTCAATTTCCTTCAAAGCTTGCAACCGCTTGTCGCTTACTTCATCAATATTATCCATCATCAAGTTATGATAATCAACAGCGGAAAGATCATTCTGTTTAGCCAATCTATATGCGTCCAGATTTACCTCAACGGGTAAGACAGCCTCTTGACCATAAACAAGCTCAAAAGGAGTAACTTTAGTAGCACCATGTCTGGATATGCGATGTGCCCATAATGCTTCGGATAGAACCTCATGCCACCTCCTAGGATTCTCTTCTCTCTTCTTCTTGATGAGCTTTATCAAGATCTTGTTACTAGACTCGGCCTGATCATTGGCCTGAGCATAATATGGAGATGAATTGAGTATCTTAATTTTGTAAGATTCGGCAAATTCTCGTACCTCCTTCTAAATAAATGATGAACCTTGACCCGTCGTCAAAGTTTGAAGGATACCGAATCTATGAATGATATGCTCCATAATGAACTCAATTACCTCTTTATGTGTCATATTCTTCAAAGGTACTGCTTCGGTCCACTTGGTAAAATAATCCGTCGCCACCAACACGAAGCGATGCCCCTTTGAAGAAGGAGGGTTAATTTGACCAATGAAATCCAAACCCCATCCTCTGAATGGCCAAGGCTTAATGATAGGATACAATAACGCAGCGGGCACCAACTGAATATCACCAAACCGCTGACATTCTTCACATCCTTTATAATATCTAAAGCAATCCGAAATCATACTTGGCCAATAAAAACCGGCTCTCCTAAGCAACCACTTCATTTTAGGAGCCGATTGATGTGTACCACAGATACCTTCATGCACTTCTCCCAAAGCAACACGAGCCTGATCGGTACCCAAACACTTGAGAAGAACATCATCGGTGGTTCGACGATAAAGCTCATCGTCAACCAAAATATATTTAAATGCCAAACACCGAATATTTCTCTCTGCACCACGACCAGGATCCTTTAAATATGATATGATAGGCACCCTCCAATCTCGCACTTCAGCCTCAACCTCTTGAGTAGAAATCTCAGCCGAACTGCTACTCACACCGCCCTCAGCGGTCAGACCGGTCTCCAGACCGGTCAGACTGATCGGAGCAGTCAGACCGGTCTTAGCGACCGGTCGGACCGGTTCGTCAAGAACCAGTGACTCGGCTTTAATTCGCATCGGCTTTCTAATGTTGAAATATTTCTTCGTCACATTATAGCTTGATGCTTGTTGAGCCAGAGCATTAGCCTATTCATTATCTTCTCTTGGAATATGTCGAATTAAAAATTCATCAAAGCAAGAGATAATATCAAGGCATTTATCAAGATATGCGTTTAAAGCTCCATTGTAACATTGGCATACCTTGGATACTTGCTGCACCACGAGAAGTGAATCACCAAAGGCTTCAACATGCTTCACGCCCATGGATTGCAAAAACTCCAAGCCAAATAGAAGTGCTTCATATTCAACTTAATTGTTTGTGCAAAATTCTTCCAATCAGTTTGATAACTCAAAAACAGCACCACTTCGAGAGATAAGATCATTACCAATGACAACTCCTCTCCCATTATCACAAACCGATCCATCAAAGTATAATTTCCACGGTGTGCAAGTAATATAGCCTACTTCCAAATCATGCTCATCATTAATCCGATGTTCAACAATAAAGTCCGCCACAATTTGGCCTTTTACGGATTTCAAAGACTCATAAGCCAAATCATACTCTACAAGTGCATAAGCCCATTTGCCGATTCTCCCACTCAAAATTGATTTTTGTAACATGTGCTTAATAACATAGGCTTGACAAGTTACTATGCATGCACTAGATAACAAATAAGGCCTCAACTTGGTACAAGCATAGTATAAAGATAAGCACAACTTTTCAATAAATGTATACCTTGTTTCCGCATCAATAAGCCGTCGGTTCAAATAAGTGATAATATACTCCTTTCCTTCGGTCTCTTGAGTCAAAACAGCATCAATAATTTTAACTTCTGCAGTCACATGAAGCCTGAAAGGAACCCCTCTCCTAGGCGCCTTAAGCACCGGCGGCGAAGATAAATAATTCTTAATCTTCTCAAATGACTCTTGTTGTTCTGCCCCCAAGCAAATTCGGCTTCATCTTTTAACCGAAGAATAGGAGTAAAAGAATCAATCTTTCCGGACAAGTTAAATATAAATCTTCTCAAGTAGTTCACCTTGCCCAAGAATTTTTGCAAATCTTTCTTACAAGTTGGAGCCTCAACACGCTTCATGGCTTCAACTCGCTTTGGATCAATTTCTATGCCTTTCTCATGAATAATAAAGCCCAAGAACTTTCCGGCCGATACTCCAAAAGCACATTTAAGTGGATTCATCTTCAAACCATACCGACACATCCTCTCAAGAGCCAATCTTAAATCAGCCAAATGATTACCCAAACCGGCCGATTTAATCACAATATCATCAATATAAACCTCCAATATAACACCAAGTAAATCATGGAAGATCAAATTCATAGCTCTTTGATAAGTAGCACCAGCATTTTTCAAACCAAAAGTCATAACAACCCACTCAAACAAACCGATAAATCCCGGACATCTAAAGGCCGTTTTAGACATATCTTCTTCAGCCATAAATATTTGATTGTAACCGGCGTTACCATCAAGAAAACTAATAACACGATGTCCGGAAGCTTCATTAATCAACATATCGGCAATAGGCATAGGATATTCATCTTTAGGAGTAGCTTTATTAAGATTTTTGAAATCAATGCACACTCTAATCTTGCCCGAATCTTTCTTCTCAATGGGCACAATATTAGAGATCCACTCCGCATAACGACAAGACCGAATAAATCCATCTTCTAACAAGCGATTAATTTCTTCTTTAATTCGGTCATTCATAGCAGGATTAAATGGCCTAGCAGGTTGTTTATAAGGTCTCAAACCAAATTTAATCAACAGCTGATGCTCAACCAAATCATGACTCAAACCGGGCATCTCAGAATAACTCCATGCAAAGCAATCCACATACTCTTTCAATAACTTTATTAAGTCGGCTTTATATTCAGCCGATAAATTTGCTTTTACAAAAGTCGGCCTAGGAACACTACCATCTCCAATATCCACCTTTTCTAAAGGATCAGGCGACGTAAACCCCTGGCCTAAATTGTCCATGTCTTCAGTGTTTCAATGGCCTCGCACGTATCATTCATCCGCGGCCGATAGTGCTCGATCCTCTCCATCAACCAATCTGCGTCAGACCAGTCTGACCGGTCGGCTCTGTGCGCCGATCTGATGATCGGTCTGACCGATCTAGACACCCGGTCTGACTGGTCTCGCCTGAGCTATCTGCTGCACTCATTTTATTTGCAATAATGCAGCCGATTCTCCATCGGCTTTAGAGTAGCAGGCACGAACCCATCCTTGGTGCAACTGATTAACTCGAAATCAGACAGATCCAATCCCGTTAAGCACTTGATGTTATCATGCACCCCAAGAGTATTGGACTCGGCAGTTGCAATGAAAGATGAAGTATCACCTTGGACTACTTCGATCTCATCGCCGATCCACTGAATGAGAACTTGATGCAAGGTAGAAGGCACACATTGATTTGCATGAATCCAATCACGTCCAAGGATCAAATTAAAGTTACCTTGCACTTCGGAGACGAAGAAGGCTGTCGCTAGCATCTTGCTCCCCACGGTCAACTCCATGGAAGCCACCCCTTTAGTACCGATAGGATCGCCTCCACCCACGCCGCTGACCATCATGTTCGTCTTGATCAGCTCTTCATCTGTCCCTCCAAGTTTCTTGTATAATGAATAGGGTATCAAATTCACAATTGCCCCTCCATCAACAAGCATGCAAGAAATCGACCTTCCATTAATGTGTCCCCTCATATAAGGGTAATTTTGCTCCTGGACACTCTACAATATTGATTTTTGCTGGTGGACACTACTTAATTTTGTCTTTGCTTATGGACACTTTTTAAATATGTATATTTGCTATGAGACACTTTAGTCAATAAAATAATGATTTCATGGTTTAGAGAAGAGAGAAAACAAGTAAAATGACCAAAATACCCCTGCAGTGCTATTTGACTTCCCTCACTCTCTCTCTCCTCACTCTCCCCTGTTTCTTTTTCCCCGCAGCAGAGCTCGCCGACAGGGCGCGCTGCGCCGTGCTCCTCCTCCCCTGCACGCCAGCGCTCGCCCAGCACCCGCATGCCACGCACCGCGGCGGTCTCCTGGCGGCGGCGGTCGCGGGGTCTTCTGGCCTGCGGGAGGCGGTGCCGGTCGGGGGCCTTCTGTAGCCTGTAGGCGGCGGCGACGTCGTCTCCTGTGCCGGGGTGCAGCGCCCCCGCGCGCCGATCACGGAGGCCGAGATCCGCGCCGAGTTCGCGCACCACGACGGCGCCGTGGCCCGCGTCAACAACGGCACCTTCGGCTGCTGCCCGGCCACGGTCTTCGCGGCGCGCGCGCGGTAGCAGCCGGCCGCGCGCGGCCACGGCGGCCGACGCGTCGCGCGAGGCCGCCGTCAGCGGGAGCAGCGCCGCGCACGCGTGCTCCACGCCCGCGCCGCCGGACTCCAGCGCGCGGCAGAGGTGGGACACCACGGCGCCGGCCTCCTCCGCCAGGAACCGGCACGCGGCGCCCGAGGACGCGAAGGCGGCCAGCACGGCGACGGCCCGCTCGCGGGAGGACGGAAGGAGGTCACCGCCGGCGGAGTCGAGCAGCGCCGCCACCGCGGAGACGGCCGCCGTCGTTCTTCCACCAGCCACGGAGGGTGTCGAAGGAGCCGGAGCCGGCGGGGACACCGTCGTCGCCCATGTCGCCGTACCCCCCCCCCCCCCCCCCCCGCTGCAGGCCTTATCATCTTGAGCATGTGGCGGATGACGCTGCCCCCGGAGCATCGCCTTGCGCCAGTGGTTCAGGGGGTCGACGATGCCCGATTCATGGGCTGGGGTGGAGCGCGGCAATGATTTGTGTGGGGTTGGGGCGGAGCTACACGAGCAGGGTAATTTTGGTGGGATTTGGGGCTGGCGGCGCCGCTGCTTGGGCTGCAGATGGTGGCCGGCGGCACCTCCTGCCTGTCACTGGTGGTGAACGAGAGGATGGGAACGGACGTGGCTTGGAATTAGATGGAGAGGATAAGATGTCAAGGGCATTTTGGTCTTTCTTTTAATTCTCTTACTTCTTTTACCACAAAATGAATATTATAATACTTGTAGTGTCTTACAGCAAATATATAAATATGAAGAATGTCTATTAGCAAAAATAAAATTAAGTAGTTTCTATAAGCAAATATCAACATTAAATAATGTCCATCAGCAAAATTACCCCTCATATAAAGGGCTTTCAAGTGATTGTCCGATTCCTTTAGCTTCTAGAATATGGCCTCGCGCGGCCCGAAATCCAAAAGAGCCGCCTCCTCCTCCTCCAAAACGGCATAATACTCTTCGGAGAAACGCACAACCTTTATCTCTATGTTACTGTGCGCTGGAGATGCCTCATAGTCCACTAGTTCCTCATCTCCCATAGCTGCAGGAACCGATGGAACCTCATCACGCGAAGCCGAAGTATTAACTTCGGCCATCTGCTCGACAACAGGCTCGACCAGTCTGACCGGTTGCACCTAGCGGTCAGACCGGTCCTCTGCACCGGTCAGACCGGTCACCTGGGGTGGTTCGACTGGTCCTGTTGACTGCACCGCGAGCATGGCTCGCCACTCTCTTCCTTGAGGAATCATTGGCCGATACTTATTGAAGTACTCATCCCTGAGTTTCTCGGCCTCTTGCTCCTTCTGTTCCTGGCGCCTTAAGCGCTGCAATCTTGTAACACCCGGTTTATAAAAAGGCATAAACCGAGCAATCATATACGTGCCAGGATCAAGTCACACGTATATACAACAGAATGAACAGTATATCATAGCACATATAACGAATAAGACATAATAAATCGAAATACGAACGTTATTTATTACATTAATGACAAAATGTCTGATACAGCGGAAGCGAAGTACAAATACGGTAAAAGCTCTCCGAAGCTGAGCAGGGTGCCACAGGGACGTCGACTGGGAGACGAACACCTAGAAGTCCTCGTAGTCCTGGTAGCGCTGAGCGAACTCCCTCGTGTCGGTAGGAACTGAGCAGCAGTAGCGTAGCCAAGAGGAAAAAGTAGAGAAGAGGCAAGGGTGAGTACACAACTTGTACTCAACAAGTATAACACAAACTATGAGGCTCTAAGGTTGGCTGACTGACTGCATTAGCTTTTAAGTCTTGGCAAAATTTTATTAAAGCTATTTACTACGAGTTGATGAATTACCGTTACCCCAGTTACATAGTAATTAATCAAGTTTAATCATGTTACTACTGAGAACCAAACCGAAACCAAGCCACCAAGGTAACCCCGAGAGGCACCCCCTCGTCGGAAGGGGCTAACCCCACTAATCAAAAGGAGGATCTGGGCCGCTCATAACCGTGAGCACGGCTAGTTTACCAGTTTTACACTCTGCAGAGGTTGCACATCTTTACCCACAAGTCGTGAGCTACGCCAGTTGTTCATCACACTTCCTTAGGTGAGATGACTAGCGACTCACTACGAGGCCGTTACAAAGAATCTCGTTGGTAAGGCGTAACCGCTAAGAGTTAGGTCGGCGATGATGGGGCCCACCTCCGGGTACTGGTACTGGGGCTCCTCAGATGGATCAACGTCTACTCACGAACACATGGCCAAAACAATGCACAATAATAAGCAAACAAGCAAACACTAACAAAAACTAAGAAACAGTACATCAATACATAAGAACAGCACACTAAACTAGTCTAAAACTATTCTACGCGTTACAACGATCGCGTGGACAAAAAGAATGCTTAAAACGGAGTAAAAACGCATAATCTAGGCTAAAAACAAGTTCTAGGGGCTTATTTGTAATAAAAATAGGGTTCCAGGGACTTTTCTGCTAAAACCGAGGACTAAAACGTAAATAACCATTAAATCTAAGGGCTAAAGTGCAAAACTGACAGCTTTGGACGGCGGGTACTAAAACCGGAAAGTGCAGGGGCCTACGTGAATAAAACAGGACTAAACTGGAAATAGTTTTGAACTAGCCAGGAGCGCGGGTTGAATCAGGGAAAGGGCAGGGGCTCTTATGCAAAAATGACAGGCGAACCGGTATCCACGCACGTGGACCGCCAGATCTCGATCTAAAGGCTCAGATTCAATGGCTTCCAAGTCTAATCGCGTGCGTCCGAATCAAATCGGACGGTCCTGGGGCTTTGGGCGCGCGGGGCGGCGGCGCGCTATCGCCGGCGACTCTGTTCGCGGCGGCGCGGCGCTAGGCTCGCCGGAGATCGTCGAATCCGATGCTCCGGTGCTCGGTTTGGCATGCGGTTTGGCCGGGGAGGGTCTACGCGGGGCGCGTGATCCACTGGTGGGCTCTGTGAGGCGTGACGGGGACCGGACGTGGCTGCGCGATGGTGGGGGCGGCTCGGCGCGGCGAGGTCTCGCCGGCGCAACCCGTTTGGGGCCTAGAGGGCGCCACGGCTACCACAACTTAGAGTAAGAGAACGGCGGGGACTAGGGGAGCTCACCGAGCTTGGAAACGGGCGGAGACACGGCGCAGAGGTGACCGGCGACGAGGCCCGGGCGGCGGCGCTCGGATGGGGTCGGAGACGGGTCGAAGCAAAGGGGCCTCTGGACGTCTGGGCGGCGCGGCTCGATGCAGGGTGTGCCTGCGAGGTTGGAAAGTGGGTTAGGGCGAGCCAAAGGTCACCGGCGGCGAGTAATTCCGGTGAATCCAGAGATTACCGAAATTGGGGCTCGGGCGCGATTCCGAGGAAGCTCGGGTCGATTCTTCGATCAGGTGGCTCGGCGAGCTTCTGGACGTCGAGGCGGGGCGGTTGGGGTGGTTTGCGAGACCGGGGAGGCGGTGGCGTGGCCGGTCTGCGGCGGCGCAGGGGCTCTGCGCGGTGGTGGCGTGGCGGAGCGGCGTGCTAGGGTTAGCAGGGCGGCGCTGTGATGTGGGGATGGGGAAAAGAGGGTTGCAAGGGCCAAAAATATAGGAGGGGTCCGGGGATCTCGGCGGGGCGCAGCGGGATAAGGATCCCGGCGAACTCGCCGGTGATCTCGGCCGCGGCGTTGCGCTGCAGGGAGAAAGGAAAGGGGAAGGGAGCCGCTGACGGGTGGGGCCGCTCGGTCAGACTCAGCGGTGAACGCGGCTGACGCGCGGGCCCAGGTGGCAACGAGGGGGAGAGGGGCGACGCGCGGGCGGTGAGCGGCTGCGGTGCGGGCCTGCTGGGCGCTCGCGGTGGTTGGGCCGAGCGCGAGCGGACCGGGGGGGGGGGGGAAGGGAGATGGGCCGCGGGCGTGGGCCGCAGGAGAGAGTGGGTGCGGGCTGGGCTGCCTGAGGTTGGGCCGGGAAGGGGTTTTGGGCTTGGTTCTTTTCTATTTTTATTCTATTTCCTATTCTCTTCTATTTCTACTTCAAACAAGGTTTGAATTCAAATGCAAATTTGAATTCAAACACACTCAAATCATTGAAAATGTGCACCAGCATGAATGCAACATCAAAATTTAAACCTATGATAAAATTTTAATTACTTATAGAACAAAATTGAATTAAATGCCATACTAAACACAATAAACCTTAGAAATTTAAATAAAGCCAATTAAATTTATTAATAAATGCTGAAATTTAAATTAGGGTGTTACAAATCTCCTCTTTTGTGAATGGCTTAAACCCAGCGGGCACCACCTAGGTTGATGATACTTGCTTGCTGAGCTGCTGCTGCTGGCCTCATGATCATTGCCCAACACGCGCTTCTGGGAATTAATTTGAGCCGATTTGCCAAACACCATCGGCTTCTTTCCAACATCTTTGACCACCACATTCACATCACCGATTTTCACAACATTATCGGCAGTGGTCTTCCCAGAATCTACTTGCATGGGCTGTACATCCTCCTCCTTCTTTTTGACAATGTATTCTTGCCTTGGAGGATGAGATTGGATCGGTCTCTGCTGAGACCGGTCTGACCGGTCGGGCTGGACCGGTCTGACCGGTGCAGCATATTGCTGCCGACCAGATTGGCATGGGCCCAATCGGTCATGCACTGGCGTTCTGGAGCCTTCCCCTTGATAATGTGGAGGATATGGCATGGGAAGCACTGCATCCAGACTCCTTCATTTTCCCACACCGGATTTGCAGCATTTGATGCCGGAGGCATCCATGGCATGGTAGCATATGCCTTTTGAGGTGGGAACACGGTGACGACATCACCTCTGCGTTTGTTGGGTCCTTCCCTCATTGGAGAACCACCTCGATGCGGGGGGGACCAAGATCTCTTTTTTAATGGCCGATCCTGTTGAACGGCCTTAGTGTACTTATTCAGAAGCTAGCCAAAGGTTGGTTTCTGAGCAACCATCTTCCCCTGAATCTTTGGCACATTCTGCTTCCAAGTACCCTCTTCCAGGCACTTGGGCTTGAAAGTCCTTGGTCGGCCCTGGGGCTGACCGGTCTGACCGGTCGGTGAATCCTATCGGACCGGTTGGTCCTGGACAGCAGGTCGACTTGCAGCAGTGGAAGAACTTTCTTGCCCCCGGGCACTTGAGCTTTGACAATAATTTTTATTAGCACCTTGCCATCAGGAGTCTTCTCCAGAACCACCTCCCTGGCCAGAATCTTGTCATTGACATTCTTCGGCCTTGTTTCACCAAACACCACATTCTTGCCTTCCGCTCCTTCGGCTTGTTCTGGCCGAAGCAGCACCTTTGCATTGCTCTGATCAATGGTATGTGTGTTGGTGTGAACAGGAAACGGTGTCTTGTCAACTTTCATCTCAGGAAAGATCAATCGTCCTTCATTCATGGCCAATTGAACCTGGCGACGGAATATATTGCAATCATTAGTCGCATGAGAATGAGAGTCATGAAATTTACAATATGCTCGCTGCTTTAACTCCTCAAGCGGCGGTATAACATGAGTAATCTTGATATGTCCTAAACGCAATAATTCATCAAATATACGATCGCATTTAGAAACATCAAACGTAAATTTTATCTCTTCTTTCCGATTCTTTTGAACCAGCTTAAGTGATGCACATGAAGAAGGTTTGGCCGCCGATGGCCAAATAAATTCAGCAGTGTAAACCTCTTTATCCTCATCGCTCGAAGAATCTGAATCATATTCAACAACATGGGTATTTGAGCAATGAGGCTTATATGCATCCTTAGAATTTTTAAACTTAGTCTCTTGTCTCATAGCTCAAAGTTGCAAACCATTAATAGAATAATACACACCACCTTCGAGCGTTTCTCTAAGATATGAACGCAAACCACCAAGAGCAATTTTAGCTAAATCCTTTCCAAGAATAGTAAAATTGAAACATCGGATTTTAATATCTTTAAATCTTTTAAAGTAGTACGAGACTGATTCATCTCAGCCTTGCCTAACCGATGTCAAATCTGTTATCTTTGCTTCATTATCCCCATTATAAAACAGATCATGGAATTTTTGCTCTAATGCATTCCAAGATTGGACCGAATTTGGAGGCAATGAAGCAAACCAAGAAAAAGCCATTCCAGTTAAAGATAACGAAAACAATCGAAACTCGTAAAGAATTACTGGAACTAGCCTCACCAAGCTGAGCCACATATTGACTAATATGTTCCCAAGTTGACCGATTGTCATCCCCACTGAACTTAACGAAATCAGGAACCCTCCACTCCGAAGGTTAAGGGACTAAGTCGAAAGCGTCGGGATACAGTCGCTGATATAAGCGGCTTTTACTAGGAGCTAACCCTAGTTGACCCAGCTCGCTTCTAAAAAGCTGGCTCAGATCTTCTTTTATTTTAATTAGATCGGCCTTATAACTTTCAGCATTTGATGTTTGAGCACCAGAACTTAGACGATTCACTGCCGGAGCAGTATCACTCATCGTCTGTACGGCATTGTGTGGACTATTTTTGGTCAAATCATCCCAAACATCTTGTGGCATAGCAGGTGGAAAAGGTGGCTCGCCATATGATTTGGTGGTATATGGTGGAACAAAGCCCTCCAATTCATTAGTTTGGCCAGTGGTAGCCGAACTTGGAATTGGCGCGAGCGCGGGAGTGGACACCGAGGCCAGCACCATGGCACCGGTCTGACCGGTCTGAGGGACCGGTCTGACCGTACCTGCCGCCAAGGCAGCGGTCTGACCGGTCGATGCGACCGGTCCGACTGGTTCGGCCGTGGTTGGCCGAATGGTGCCTGGCGGTGGTGACTGCCCAGCGAAATAATTTGGTGGCATACCATATTGTACATTAACATTAGAAGTAGGCGCTACCGAACTCAGAGCAATATCCTTTGTGGAATAAGAGGTATCTACGGATTTGCCCTTTTCCATCTTCTCATGCATCTCAAATATGAGATTCTACGTGAGAGTTTGCGACTTCTCGAATTTGTCGAATTTGTCCACAAATTGCCTCAAGAAGTGAACAAGAGGGTCTTTAGGAGTACTTACATCGATTGGAGGAGAAGTCGACATTGTAGTGGGTGGAGCAGGCGGTGTAGTAGATTGGATCCCCGGCATGACGAACTTTTCCTTCTCGATCACACCTTGCCGGGTTTTCCTGTGGCATGCAAGCATGTTTGCCCTAATCTCCTCGTTCTGCCGATGCAGGTTGGCTTTGAACTTCTGGCGCTGCTCCTCAGATAGATCTTCATAGCTGATGTTGATGGTGTTGGATAGATCTACCTTGCAAGGATCTGGCTTCTCACCGGCCATTGAAACTGATGTAGATTGCTTCTTCTTCCCCAGCGGAGTAGCCAAAAAGTATGTTGACGCTTTTCTAGTCAACACACCGGTGCGCTAGAATGCACGGGTCGCAAACGACCATCATCAGCGGGCTTCAGACAGGACCGGTCAGACCGGTTGAACGCAGAAACTCGCAAAAACCTAGCACCTCGAGCTCAGGAGGGACCCCGTCGGAGCTTGAAGAACTAGGGTTGCCTTGAGGTCGGCAGGCCACTCAAGACGCCCTTGAACACCGTAGAGACGAGCAAAGAACAGCAAAGAGGTTGGAAAAGATTAGGGTTTGAGAGATTGAGTAAAGAGAATAATTTTGGTTCGATTGTGGTTAGAAACCCTCAATCGGCCGTACCCTTTATATTTATAGACCGGGGAGGACGTACCCCTTCCAAATCGGGTTACAATAGGACTCTTAACACAAAACCCTAACCCTACTCGGATTACAGGCCCAGACCGGTCTGACTGGTCGTCCCAATCGTTCAGACTGGTAGGCCTCGGTTATTACCAATTTTGGCCTCCAACAGAGGTGAGCGTGAGTTCCTATGCGGAACCGAGCTCAGTCTCGATCAAGGCGATCTTGTCGGGCTGATCGTCCCTGAGGACGATGGCCTTCGTCTGGCTGTTCGGGTGCAGCTAGGGCCCGGATGCTGAGTCGTTGGCAGGTATCTGGAGTTGATCCTTCGCGAGGCCCTTTGCCGCCTGGGCGACTAGGGCCTGGTTGCTGCTCCTCTCCATGGCTTCGGCTGTGTTGATGCTCTCCATCTCACAGGAGTGAGACGTCTGGATGTCGCCACGGATGGAGAGGACTCCGTTTGGAGCCGGCATCTTTAGGAGAAGATATGTATGGTTAGGAATTGCCATGAACTTGGCGAGAGCTAATCTCCCAAGTATGGCGTGGTAGGAGGTCTCGAATGGCGCCACCTCGAAGATGATGGACTCGGTTCGGTAGTTGTCCCGAATGCCAAAGGTGACCGGGAGGGTGACCTTGCCAATCGGAGTCGAGCCAGCACTCGGGATGATGCCATAGAAGGCCTGGTCCGAGGGGACCAGCTTGGACATGTCGAAGCCCATATCCTCCAGGGTCTTGGCGAAGATGATGTTGAGGGTGATGCCGCCATCGATGAGCGCCCGGACCAGACGGATCTGGCAGATTATCGGGTTCACCGCGAGTGGGTAAGCACCCGGCCTGGGTAGATGCACCCAGTGGTCACGCCGGTCAAAGGTGATCGGGATCTCCGACCAAAGAAGGGGTTCAACCGGGTGCCTGAACACTGAGTTGACGTCGCGGTTGTGCAGCTTGATCCTGCGCCAGCAAGATGGCGCACTGGAGCCTCCAAAGATGAAATTGACCACCCGTTCTTCCTCCTGGAAGGTGTCGGGTGATCTGTTGCCTTGCTCGTTGTCCTCGTCTCGGTTGGGCGAGCGGTTTCTGCGGCCGTAGCCGTGGGAGCTTCTGGAGGTACCCGGCCTATCGTGGTCATCCAGCCTGGGTCGCTTGGCGTCTTCTGGGGCGACGCTGTTGGGGAGGACGCGGCATTCGCGCGCCGTGTGGTTGTCATCCTTGTGCCAGGGACACTTGGCATCAAGGAGCCGGTCGATCTCCTCCTGGTTGAGGGAGGTGCGTTGTTGGGGCCGATCGGCGATGGCAACGGTGTTGTCAGGGCCGCGCTTGTGCTCGCGGGCCTTGAATGACTCAGCGCGGTCGCGGTTCTTGTTGTGCCAGGGTGGACGATTGTTGGCGCTCCTTAAGTATCCATTTTATCCCCTGTTTAACTTTGATAATGGCATGAATTTAATATCAAAATCACTAACCATCCTAACCTCGGCCCATTTATTGGTCGTTTTCGCGTTTGCACATATATTTTGGAGGTACTTCGTTTTTGCAGGTTTTTGACAAATTTTGGAGCATGAAATGACAAGGCCCACAATCAAGCAATGACAAGAAAGACGAAGGCCAAAGCCCAAACAAAGGACTGAAGGCCATGATGATTAGAGGCCCGTTCGTTCACATCCACCCTCCAATGAAGCCCAAAGGACAAAGCCCACAAGATAAGATCAAGATACTTCGGGGCTAAGAAGAGCAAAGAGAGATTTAAGGAAGGATTTTCCATCCTATCCTTTTCCTCGAAGAAATCTCGAAGATAACGACGTCTAATGGGGTGCAATCGTGAAAGGCAAAAACTCTAGAAGACTCCAGAAGACTTGGGGAGAAAGGAGGACATGAGGCGGCGAAGAAATGGGCCAGGCCGGCCGGCCTGGGTCCATTGGGCCAGCCGGCCCAGCCCTTTTTTGAGGCGGTTCGGCCTCCCCTTTGACCTAGGCTTTCCTGAGGCTATTTAAAGACCCCTCCCCAAGGTTCACGAAGAGATCAATTCGGGAGACAACGCCAAGGAGCAGAGAAGATAGAGGGACACCTCTCGGAGAGCCGAGGGTCGTGCTAGTTGTCTAGGGGCTGCCCTAGCCGACGTGGGAACCTTGCAAGGAAGACCATGTCGGAGTTCTGGAGCTAGGATCATCAAGATCAAGTTAGGGCCCCGATTGTGATATTGTGATGTACAATCATTCATGGTGAAGTTATTTGTGATTCCGAATGTTTAGCGACCATGTTCTCTCTTTCGATTTTGTTTTTTTCTTTGGGTTTGCTTCATCCTAGATCTATTATCGAGATAGATCGCTTAGCATGATCTTGTAGTCATGGTGGCTAGAGGTTCATGGCGGAATTACCAAAGGGGGTTCGACTTGCTTCAGGGTACTTTCGTCGAAAGGGGGGCGTCGTGACAGGGCGTTGCCACTGAGTAGGTAGGGTATCGAGGGATCGGATTGGAGATTTTGAGTTTAAAGATGCTTTTCATTGAGATTCACATCTATCTTACTTCACTACATCTAGCTGGAACTATAACATATGCATGATCTAAGTGATCTAGATTGGTTATCTCTAACTTTCTCTTGCTACCTTTGGTGTTTGTCGTTTTTAGTAGATTAGATTCATTTTTCACCATCTCAACACAAAGGAATCTCTATGCTAGTAGATTGTTTCTTGTATCTTTGGTTCCGTGGATTTATAAACCTTGGTGCACTTGCAGTATACAAATCGGGGGCGCTAAGGAGCGTCAACAACGATCGCCGCCTGGACGCTTTGGGTCGTCGTCCCTTTGGCGGGGACGATCAAGAAGATCGTGACGATCCTTGTGGCGATGGTGGGCACGCTCGGTGTCCTCCATGTCGGCATGCTTGTTGACAACGGCCATCATGTCGGAGACGGTCTTGGGGTTGCTCTCGAACACCTTTCTTCATAGTTCGATGCTATGGAGGCCTTGGTGGAAGTGGTGGATCACGTCCCTGTCATGAACTTCCGTAATCGTGTTATGGTTAGAAAAGTACCTCTTGATGTAGTCGCGTAAGGACTCGGAGGGAAGCTGAGTGACACTGCCCAGATCCCATATGGTTTTGGGACCCGGCCAGGCTGCCTGGTAGTACTGGACGAAGGCGGTGCAGAGGTCCTGCCAATTGTTGACCGAGCCGGTAGGAAGTGCTTCGAGCCAATTGAGAGCCTAACGGCTCATCATCACCAGGAAGTACGCCGCCATGATGCCGTTGTTGCCATTGGCAGCTCAAACGGTGATGGAGTATGTGTACAGCCACGGCTTGGGGTCGGATTCGCCATCGAACTTTTCGATGCCAACCGACTTGAAGGTCGTGGGCCAGTAGATGGCTTGCAACCTGTCGGAGAAGGTGGAGAAGCCGTCGAGGTCGTCCGCCAGGTTGTAGTCGTTGCCGCGAGGTTGATGATTGTGGTTGTTGCGGTTTGCGCCGGGTACGCCATACTCCTCGTCGTACCGGCGATGTCGGTCCCGCTCGGCGGCATCCCGCTCGTGATGATGATTGTTGATGTGGGGTCGAAGATCGCGGTGGTCGAGGCGGGCGCGGAGATCCGGCTGGTCGACCTCCTCATCCCATCGCTGGGGGGTGTACCGAGCGGTTGGATCTCGATTGTGCCCGGTAGTTGGAGTACTCCTTCCTTAAGCCCTGAGTCTGGGCTGCTGCAACGTGGAGACGAGCACGGGCTTTTGCAATCTCAGGGGTTTGAGGGAGATTCTCAAATACCTGGAATATAGCTGCCATGTTTGCAGATGGCGTGGTAAAGACTTCATGGCCGTCATAGTCCAGGACGAACTCATTCTCGAGGTTCCTGGGCCTTGGTGGAGATCCACGTGGAGGTGCAACCCGGGGGTTGCGACGCTCGTAGTTCTCGAGGTCCTCTTAACCCTGGCGGATGACTTGTTCATTGTCCTGGCGATCGGCATGAAGGGTGTTGCGGTGAAGGTGTTCTACCCGCTGTTGGTCGCCCTCGCCATCTGTGACAAACCAGGTTTTATGGGTAAAAAATATAGCTTTTGTGTTTATAAAAAAAATAAACCATGATAGCAAGGGTATTTTTATAATTTTGGAAAAGTACAGAGTTCCTTTTATAAAATAGTTTTGCAAAAGGCAAAATTTTCAAATTTTGTGAGGGGTTAAAATGCATATTTTGTTTTTCACTTTTACCCTCATGAAAAGATATATTTTATGCTTAGGGCTACCCTTGCAATTTTAAAACTTAAGTTATGTTTATTTGCAAATGAAAGTTTTGACAGATTTCAAAATATTTTCAAATCCTTTGATATAGTGAATTTTTGCACAATATGAAAGTTGTAGACCTTGAAAAACTACACAACTTTGATGTTGAACAGTTTTTCATTTGAGCCCTAGATCAATGGGAAATTTTACTTTACAGTTAGACCCTTGGGTTTTTGGAAAATCACAAAAACCACCCTTCCTTCACCTTCTTCTTCCCTGGTTCGCTAGACCAGGGGCACCGCCGTCCGCCGTGGTTTCCCGCCCCCAGACTCACCGCGCCACCTCAGAGCACCTCCCAACCGACTCCACGCGCCGCGCAGGAAAGCCTCGCCGCCACTTCTTCATCCCTGCTGCCCTTTCCTGCACATGCCACACCGCTCTGCACACATCCCGTCATGCCACCTCGCCAGCCTCCCCCTGGAAAGCCAGCCCCGCCACTGGAAGCTCGCCTGCGACCTGAAGGAGCCTATTCCTTACCCTGAGAGCCAATCCTTCCCTTTCCTTTGGCTACAAATAGCCCGACCGGCCTTAATTCCGTCATCCACCGCCGCCGTCCTCCATTGCGCCGCCGCTCGACGGCCTCTTCGTGGAGCCGCCGCTCCACCCACGGACTGCCCAAATTGGCACCCCATCTAGCTTCCTCACCTCTCCTGGAACCTCCCCAGCCCTGTTGCCCCATTCAAACCACGCCGAAGCACCGCCGCAGCGGCACAACACCGCCACCGGCCGGCGGCGCCCACGGCGAGCCCGCCACCGGCCATCCCGAGCCCCCAAACCGCCACCCACAGGTGCGGCTCGATTTCTTCTATCTTTCCCCCACCCAATCCCTCGCCGTCGGCAAGCCTCCTCACCGGAACATGGCCGGACAGAGCCATCCACGGCCGGCCATGGCTTGAGGTACTTGATTGCTTCGATTTCAATCTTCTCAAGGTCCTTTTTGCAAATCTGCATGAGCTCTTTTGTTTTTCTTTTTAGTGAACTTTGAAAATACATAACAATTCATAGAAAAATCAGAAAAATGCCAAATTAATTTTGTTGTGTTCCACTTAACTAGCTCTATAACTTTGGTTACTAAAGTTTGTTTACAACCTTATATTGTGTGCTCTAATTTAATTGTTAGCAAATGAGTAATTTATTTATATCTTTTTAACCATAGCCTTACTATGCTTGATTTTTGGAACATAACATCCTTTTGCCATGTATAGTCCTGTGTAAAATTTGTGGTTCAAATGCCTAATTTTTTCTCGTGATTTCATGTGTTTTATTTAATTCTAGCTGTTGTTCTTGTTATTTTATTAAAACATGTTCTTGTTTATTTCTTAGGGTCATCTTTTTATCATGAGCTTTACTGATCATAAGTAGTTTATGGTAATTTTTGGGAGAGTTGTAGCACTGTCTAGCTTGAGTTTTGAATTAGAATATCACCCATTTTGTTTAAATATAGATCACTTTACTATTTTGTGAGGGCATGCCCTATTTGATTTAAAACCCAGGTTGTTGAAATTCGTTTGAATTCAAATTATAGATTTGAATTTAACCCACCCTATGTTCCTAAATAGAACTACTCTTACTTTCTTTTGATTTCAAACCATGTTACTGAGTGTAGCTAGTTTTGTTATGAAATCTTTTATGTTCACTTTCACTCTATAAACGATTGCCCAGTAAAGTAACACAATTAAGCTTAGTCTTAAATGTTTACTTTATTGGATTCCAACTTTTTAGTGAAGGAAAGCTATACTTAAGCACTTCACTAATTTCCAATCATTGCATTGCATATAGAAACAATATCGCTAGTAGATGAAACGTATGAACTCATCCAGGAACCAAACGGGGATTTTTCTGAAATCCAGGCCAACATTGCGGAATTAACTGAAGTCCCGAACTCCGATTCGAAAGAATTAAATTCTACTAACTCTATAGACACCACTAAAGGCATGCCCCGGTGCATAATCCTATTATTTTAATTTATGCAACTTTTATTTGTGCACTTAAGTTATTGGAGTTGAATGAAAACCTTAGATGCATAATTCTAGGTTCCTATTGATTGAACACTAGAATCTGAGTTCGAATAGATGCTATGCTAATAGGACTGGTAAAAGTCGGGTGATTGCCTGTCACTCGCGAGCTTATAGGAGTTGATTGTTTACTTTCTGCAATCACTATAAGGATCATGGACAGATTGGGATACAAATTTTATGATTGAAATCCGTCTGTGTTGATAAAATTATTAAGGCCGCAGTGTGTGGTAATCGTGGTTAAGCGTTTGAAAGTACTAGCCACATGCCATGAATTATGGGTAAGCGGCAAGCCTAGTAACTCCTCGGCCCGGCAAATGGACATACCCCCCACTCTCTCGTAGAAATAGGAAGTTAATTTATAACGAAAGTTTATTCTATGTTGCGCAACAATCACGGGTGCAGAGAAGGTCGGGTTCTCTGTAGTCGGGGAGAGTGGCCCTGATCCATGAACCGGAATGAGAAGCAAACGGTTGCTTTGGAGTGACTCATCAGTGCTCCAAGCGTGTGTGTGTTAGGTCTACCCTTGCAAGGTTGGAAATTCGATTCAGAATCGTCCGTTTTTCGCGGAAATTGAGACTGCTTGATACCTTTGCCACATAGAGTAAGAAGCGGAACAAAGATGATATTCAATAGGGTTGGATGAAATTAATTCCTCTACCATATTTGTATAGATAGGTGCTTACCTAGAATGGTTAATGAAACTAGAATCTGAAAGCTAAAACTTGAAATTAAGGACCTACTCTTTGTTGCTTTTCAACAAAAGAACCCCAGAGGCTTCACAAAACTTGCATGTCTAGTTAAAGGGATATTATATACCCTTAGTTGGGTTAGTCTTGCTGAGTATTAGTATACTCAGTCTTGGCTTGTGACTTTGGTTTCAAGTAATCTTTGGAATTCTAGGTGCATGGTGTCATATATCGTCGCTAGATATTGTTTTCTTTTCCGCTGTTTATAAACTCTGAAGAACTTATCTACTTTCAAATTTCTGATGTACCCTGTTTGAATTCTCAAACTCAATTTGTAATAACATTTACTATTAAAGTTGGTGTTGTAAAATTTATGATTATTATACTCTCTGGGCTCACCTTCAAGTGAGGTATGTTGTTTCGATCCGAAATATAGTGATTTAATAGGGATTTTACCCGACAGACTGTCAGATTTCTCCGTTTGAAGTGCGAGTTAATCATTTCATCTTTAATGGTGATGGTTAACGCACTTGAGCAGGATTAATTTTGGCGGTTCTACCACAGCTGGTATCAGAGCCGAAACATACACACCAGAGGTTACGATGAACCTTAAAACTGCTTTTGGAATAAAAGATGTGCTCAACAAATTGTTTATAAAACTACATTGGACTCGTTAAGGATTGTGCTTAGATCGTAAAGCCCTAGAGTGATCTTATGGGAGTTATAAGGTGGCTATCAGTTATATATATTACTCTGACTTCCAGCACTATATTTCTGTCAAAACTTATTTTCATGCACAATCAATCTTATATTCTGTAACGATGCACTCGTCGCCAAGGTAAGAAGGTACGGATCCTCAGCCAACTGAGAGAGTTTGGCCTTCCTGTCGGTGATGCGAACCGAACGTTGTTTCTCAAGCAGTGGTCTGCTTGAGGTGCTGCCAATATAACAACTTTGGTTGACTATATTGGGAGTAGTTGGTTCGGCACAGGGTATGGCGATTGCTGTTCATACCCCCGTTCTATACGGTACCCCGTGAATACGTTACTGATGTGACGTATGTAAACATCGTTCGTACGGCGGAAATTGTACGGATACTGTTTCTATAGTGAACAGTAATGTTTGGGGACGCTTTCATGACGTGCTGGCATGAAAGGTTCATGATATATATATATATATATATATATATATATATATATATATATATATATATATATATGCTAAGTGTTTTCTGCAGGTACACTAACCACCATTCGATAGGTTAAGAACGGTTAGGAACCATCGACTAGATATTATAGGGAGAGACGTATCTATATATTGCCACCGAAAGTAACCTCGTAAGACCAAAAGTATTTGGCAGTTATTCTTGGTTGTGAGTACGATAGAATGTGCATGCATTGTTAAAATTTGAAATGCTTTAATTCTTGTTTAAGTAAGTAAATGTTTTGAGCATCTTTCTAAGGATCTTTAGTGTGTTTTATCTTGTTTGATTGGTTAGTAATAATTTGGTGAGTGCCTTGTTTTAAACCTCGAGTTTGTTGATCTTAGGAAAAGAAAACTAGTTGTGTTTAGTTATCTTAGGTAGAACCTTTATATCCTTGATCTTTTGTTCAAGGAGTTTCAAATGATCAACTAGTCTTGTTTGTAGTTTGATCATTCCTGGATTCTTATGAAACCCCATGTTTCAATGAATCAGAATCATGTCTTTCCGCAGTCTTCTTAAAGCCATTTCAATAGTCTTTTATTATCATTTTGCCATTTCATCCTTTGATTTAGATGGCAAAACTTGTCAAAATTTCTACTCCTTCAAGATGATCCTTGTTACAACATTCATGCCATCTATGTATCTATCTTACTACCTGATGTATCACCCTGGATAGATCATAAGCTTCAAGCAAGTCTGACATTGGCACCCTAGCTACCAAGTAAGGCTAAAACCTTTCGGTGTGGTCAAAGGTGTCAAACTTCTTTAAGTTAAACCGGAGCATGCCAAATAAATCGGGCTTGACATGGTAATCGAAGCAGAAGCCCAAGTCAGGGTCATACAAGGAAGTTGGTATAAGAAGAAGGAAGATTTGGATGTTTTGAATCCAATGGATTCATCACATAGGAGAAGAAGTAACTTGGAAGATTAAGACTTACTTTCCAAGAAAACTTTTTAGATCCCCTTTGAACCAATTCTTGTACCCCGATCTTCCAGTACTTTTCTACTCCGAAATCTCGAGATGAGATTCTTTTTAGGGGGGAAGACTGTGACAAACCAGGTTTTATGGGTTAAAAATATAGCTTTTGTGATCTTCCAGTCCTTTTCTACTCCGAAATCTCAGGATGAGATTCTTTTTAGGGGGGAAGGCTGTGACAAACCAGGTTTTATGGGTTAAAAATATAGCTTTTGTGTTTATTTAAAAAAAAATTAAACCATGATAGCAAGGGTATTTTTATAATTTTGGAAAAGTACAGAGTTCTTTTTACAAAATAGTTTTGCAAAAGGCAAAATTTTCAAATTTTGTGAGGGGTGTTGGTACTTTGTAACGTCACGAGTAAAATTCGCAAGCGCACGGATACCGCTGTAGCTTTCACCCAAGAGTATTCCAGGGTATCGTATCCACTGGGGAACGTGAGTACACTATCTACGGGTTCAGGCTATCCAAGGACATACACACTGGTGTAGGAGGATAGGAAAGAGACGACTTTCTAAGATCTAGAATCTATGTTTAGAAGAAGAGATCACGTCGCCGTTATACTTCGAGCTAAAGGTATCGACCGGCTTAAACAAGCCGATAGCTCCAATAATAGTGCTCTATCTGATATCCGAACGTGGAGGGTTACTAGGGCTCGAACAGGGCTATCACCACCTGCCGGCTACCTCTACAAACCGTGGGACTATCGGAAAACTGAGTGGTATAGTCCAGCCTAGACACCACGTCTACGCCTTTCCCTACTAACTCTAGAGGCGATGAGGGTTATCCTTTTCTATCCGGAGCCCACTCTAGAGTCTAATGCTACTCGCTAAGCATACATATCAACTAATATAAGGCAGAGATGATAACTTGCGATCTAAACTCTAATTCTAAATAAACAAAGAAAGTCTCGAACACTTACAACCGAATAAGCATCCGTTGACGTACAAGCGGAGAAGAGCGCCGACAAGCCCGGCACTTCCCCAGACTCCTCCTCACTCTCATGTAGAGATACAAATAGGAGAAGAGTGCCGTTACCTGCGCCCCTCCTGAGTACCTCTACTCCTAAACTCCCTAAGACAAGTCTCACTCAAGTGAGAACTCAAGACAAGAGATGGTGTGGTTTGTGGTGTGTGTTGTGTGTTCAATTCTCACCCCCTCCCCTCATATATATAGGAGGGAGCCATGGGCTGAAACTCCTGGAACCGACCTAAGCAACCAGTGAGGAGGCGCCATGTGTCGAGGATGAGGCAGTGGGGCCCATGGGCCAGGTTGGCCGACCTGTAGGTCGGTCGCCCTGCCAGGTGGGCCAACCACCCCCGGCTTCGTCTAGCAGGCTGTCCTGGGCCTCCTTGTCCTAATTCAGTTGGTCTTGGCCTATCTTGAGTGGTCTGAACTGGGTTCTTAGGCTACACTTGGTCCATTTGAGCCTGAATCGGTGCTTTGATAATTCCTGTGATTTTATGTCGGGCCAAAGTGTGCTTGCATCCTGCAAAATTAGCTCAAAACCACCTGCACACATTCTCAAGCACCATATGTGGAATTTGTTAATAAATAAACCTATCCTAGCGTTTATTCCACATTATGGTTGAATTTGGTGCAAGAGTTGACAGTCAAAATGGGTCGTTAGTGACCGTCAACAAGATCCCCCACACTTAGTCCTTTGCTCGTCCTCGAGTAAAGGCAAGAACTAAGGCAGACCTAACTTCACATGATATGACACCTGCTGTTGACACTCTTAGAGCCCCAATTTACGTACCGCAAGCTCACGGATCGTGGTAGCTTTTCCCTTAGAGTACTCCCCCCAAGGTTTATCAATCTGTGGATCGGAAGCGAGCCAACTAGGGTTTACCATCTAATCTATCGAACCTATCCTAAACATGAAGCGAAGATTGCATATAAACTGAATACTTGATAGATATGAATGAAGCATAAATGTTCATCACACCCACAACCGTAGATGAGATAACACAACCCAGGAGCTAGGGCCTATAGTCTCTAGGTACAGTTCTAGTCAAAAAAGTGATCAAAACATAGATTGCATCTCAACTAAAGGTACACGAAATCATCTCTCAGAAAGGCGGCTCGCAAGCGGCCTACTTTCCCACGGTCACCGGTGCAAGGTGCGTGTTGACGCCTAAGGTTTCCCAAAGCTTTACCCCAAACGCCCACCAAGTGCTCTTACTCGAAGCTCCTCCTCTTGGTGGCCGCGCCACGACTCCCATGATACTCGCCATCGATCCTATTCCACATCATGTCGTCGCTAGGGCTTTTCCCTCCGCCATGCTGTCACCACACCGGGGTAATCAACCAACTAGCTAAAACACACTACCTCAACGTATCCGCAACATATAGACTAATCACCACGAATAGATCTAATCTTACTATGAACATATGGATGCATCACATATGAGAAAGAAAGCATGCATTGAAGTAGACCAAAGTTCAGACAACTAGAATAAAGAGTAGATTGATATCACCATCGTGTGTGTACATACCCCGACGAATGTTGGGGATGACTCCCGAACTCCACCATGGCACAACCTCGCAGGGAGGCCATGGCGGCTAGGGGTGGCCTAAGCCATCTCCTAGGTACCTTCGAAGACTTGCGGCGGCCGTCGTCTCCCTCCGGCCTTGGCCCTAGGTTTTCGTCGAGTTCTGGGTGGATTGATTCCCCGAGTTGAATAAGGTGCGAGCTATTTATAAGCCGAGGAAGCCACTGGTCGAAGGGGAGGCTGAACCGCCTCAAAAACGGGCCAGGCCGGCCGGCCTCATGGGCCTAGGCCAGCCGGCCTACCCTCTTTCGGGACCGCC
This sequence comes from Panicum virgatum, assembly GCF_016808335.1. Lineage (NCBI taxonomy): Eukaryota > Viridiplantae > Streptophyta > Magnoliopsida > Poales > Poaceae > Panicum > Panicum virgatum. The sequence continues at coordinate 18,152,380 of NC_053142.1, read as the reverse complement.
TCGGTCTCCTCTTTCGCGTGTAGACTCCTCGCATCTTCTAGAGTTTATGTCCTTCACGATTGCACCCCTTTGGACGTCGTTATCTTGGAGATATCTTCGAGGAAAGGATAGGATATGGAATCCTTCCTTAAATCTTCATATGCTTTGCTTAATCCCGAAGTATCTTGATCTCATCTTCGTGGGCTTGGTCCTTTGGGCTCTCTTGGAGGATGGATGTGCATGAATGGGCTACGAATCAACATGGGCTTTGGTCCTTCCTTTGGGCTTTGGCCTTTGTCTTTCTCCGTGTTAGCGCTCGATCACGGGCCTCGTCATTTCATGCTCCGAAATAGGCCAAAAACCTGCAAAAATGAAGTTCCTCCAAAATATATGTGCAAATGTGAAAATGACCAATAATTAGGCCGGGGTTCGGACAGTTAGTGATTTTGATATTAAATTCATGCCATTATCTAGGATAAACAAGGGATAAAATGGGTACTTAAGGAGCACCAACATTCCCCCCATGCTTAAACCTTGCTCGTCCTCGAGTAAGTCCAGGAGCTTTGCTTATAAAGAAATCAGCGTTGCCCCTCAATGTCCTCTCTGCACTTAGTCATACATAACAAGACATATTGCTCTCTCAAGTATTTAGCATTTAAGTTCATGTTGTGACCGGCTACTTTTTCATTATGGAATATAGACTAGCAATTAAAGAACAAGCCACAATAATAAATAAATGCAATGCTCTCAAACTTAAGCGAACTTCAAACCTTTACCTTGTTTAATCGTGAAGAGTTTTCAAAAGAATGCATATCAAACATAAGTAAGATTCTCTTGCAGAAGATAATGGAAATACTCATCTCATCAAGTTGCTCAAGCCTACATTAGATTGTATTCAACCTAATCTACTCATATATAAAAGTGGAAGGCTTATGTGGAGCTTGGTAGGTAAAAACAATCCTAGCAAAACATTATATTTGAAATATTATCAAACTAAGAGAGAGATCTAATGGAATTACCGAGACTAGTCAAAAAGGCCATTGGAAAATAATGTTGGAGAGGGAGAAAGATGAAACACATACATTTAGATAGGTGGACATGTGCAAGTGGGAAATGGATGATCCCGAGACACAAATGAAGTTCTCGTTATCGGATTGCACATGGTTGGAAGATTTGAGTATGGAATAGTTCTTCAAAGTAACTTGGAAAATTAATGAAGCCAAAAAGAGCTAAGGAGCATTTTATTATTCTATTTTTTCTTTTATTTTTCTTTTCTTTTCTCTTTCTTTCTTTTTTTTTCTTTCTTTTTGCTCCTTAGAACTTTTGATAACATAGAATACTTACCCAGCCATCCCCCCAAGCTTGAACGAATGCTCGTCCTCGAGTATGAATAGTGGGAGAACTAACTAGCTAGGGTAAGTATCTCAAATTCACCTTCTTCTTCGTAGAACCTCTTGAATCTCCGGGGAGCCTTGTCTCCCAAAACTTTTGTTTATATGGTGCCCTTGATTTTTTTGATTCCGTCGAAATAATAATCCATACTCAAATTGGGTTGTGGTCAAGGAGGTAATCACAAAAAGATTTTTTTTTGGTTTAGAGTGGATATCCAGCGAGGTTTGCAAAATTCCTGAAGTAGAAACTCACAATGCATGGATAAATAGGCTAGCAAAAAGAAGGTTACACAAAAAAAACGGAATGACCAGCTTCTTAGTCTCATACCGAAGAAATCAATCTTAATCCAACTCATCAAAATATAAGTTTGCAATCTAAAGGTTTCATCATGAAAGAATATGTATGTATAGGCTTTGGTAGGTAGAACTTTGCAAGAGATTCACAAATGTAGATAGCATATGAATTAAGTTTTCAAATTAAACAACACAAGGTGTAAGGTCATCGGTAGACTTAAATCAAAAAGCAACATAGAATATGTGGGTCTAGAATTTTGTCATTTAACCTCCACAAATAAAAGAGCCGATATTTAATCATTTGAATTCCAGTTAATTGAGAGCAAATGGTCAAGTCATATACAACATAGCGTAGGTAAAACAAAGCAGCAACTTTCATCACTTTTCCATAAGCAAGAGCATATAAGAATATCATCGTGGTGAGCTCAAGGTGATGGTGGTTATCATTCATTGAAAACAAAAACAAATCTAGGTTGTACTCCTAGTAGCCATGTTATTATAGGGAGAGATAAACAAAGGATGCATCTATGGTTGAAGGCATATATGTACAAGCATTTAGAAAAAGAGAGAGTTGAGGAAGAATTACCGTCCTTCTCGATGCTCATAATGAAGTGTAGCGCGGACTCCCCCATACTTAAGCATTGTGCTAAGCATGGAAAAAGAATCATGAGCACCTTGTGGCAACCGTGATTATCTTACTCCATGAGATCTTTCTTCTTTGTCTACGAAATCCTCCCCCATGCTTAGCATGATGCTAGGCGTGGAAGGAGAAGATGGACCATCTTGCAATTCTTGAAGTCCTTCCCTCATGTGTATGAATATCATCTTCAATGTGTCTTCACCTTTGTTGCCTCAATTTTCTTCAACTTCTTCTTATACTACGTCGTGGTCCCAATCATTGCTTCACATTGTCGTCGCCTCCTTCAATTCCTCGTTGTCCCATTGCTACCTCATCTTCACGAATTTTTTCTTTCAATTTCCAGAACAGAACATGTATTGAAACATTGCTCCATTGCGAAGTGCATGAATTTTCCTTTTCAACGAGTCCTCATTCGCCCAAAATTGATTCCAAACAAGAGAGTTATGTCCATTTCATCCCAGCGCTGCAATCTGTCCCGACGAATTTCAGAACGCACAACGTCCAATGTTCTTGCCATATCTCCTTGTACGAGTCTTCAAATTCATTGATCTTGGATGCTTTAGAATGGGAATTTCATGGAGCTTCTGAATATCAACTTTTGCTTCCTTGTACATCTCTGTCCATGTGCAAAATTTTATGAAAACAGCGGGGCTTGCTCTCGAACTTTGGAGGTGTTGACGAATTTGATTTCTTCTTTGATCATGAATTCATGGAAACGCTTTGTCATGCCAGCAAAACAATTCAAGTGCACAATCTACCCCCAAGGTGATAGTTGGGAGTAGAAACAATCGCCAACAAACCAAAAACATCCCCTAAGATACTTAACTTGTGGCATAATTAGTCTAGAGAAAATTAAACCTAATGGGTGTATGTGAATGCAAGTGGGAGGTGTGTGTATGCAAATGAGAGGAAAATGGATTGCTATCTTGGTCAAAAGAGCTTAAAGATGGAGGTCCGCAAACAAGTTTAAACACCACATTTACACAAGATTGCAAAAGGTAAATGCTATCATGATAAGCATTACATGGATAGGAAAGCATACATCAATAAGATTGAGACCAAGCTAGCAAAATGAGGGTATGAACAATGGAATGGATGCAAAGTGCAAATGCAAAGTTAGCAAAAACAAGTGTTAGCAAGGTTGAAAGGACCTTTCGATGTCGTTCCGCAACTAGCTTATTCAAAAATAATTGCTAAGAGTGACAAAAAGCCTTCGCGACACTTCATAAGAAGTGAGGCTTTTGTCAATGAAAAGGTTATTTATCGAAAAGGACCAAGCAACCGAGCTAACAAGGTTTTAGAAGTAGGTTTATGGGTTTCCTATATTTTTGGCTTAAAACAAAAATTTTGAAGAGAAAGTGTTGGGTATAGAAATTATATCTAAGGTGGTTTTTTAAAAAAACTAGAGAGAAACAAAAGTTACATTTTTTTTTTGAAAAAAAACATAACCTATGGTTTTAGGATTGCTCTATGAGTGGTTTTACTAAGGGTTTTAGGATCTCAAAAGTGAGGCTAGTCAATGTTTTTTTTAAAAGAGTTTTTTTTTAATACAACATGCAATGCAATGTAAGGGTGAAACGAACAACATAGTATGCAATGCAACACGAGGTGGGTGAACAAAATGAAATGACATGATGAGGTGGTCTAAAACAAAACAAAAAGTTAGCCTAAGTTAACTAGCCACAAATTTAGAATCAAAGAGCGGTGCAACACTTCATATTTCCCTCTAAAAGGACACAAATAAAAAGACTCTAAACACTAATAGGCACACAAAAAGGTCTACAAGTTTCCCAAGATCAAATAACAAAGTGCTCCCTCAAAGTTGTGATTTTTGTTAGAGCAATGGTACAATGTTACTTGATATTCCGATTAAAGAGTGCAATGTAGACGGTCATATTAATATATATAAATAGATAAATAAAATGAACGGGTTGCCTCCCGCAAAGTGCTTCATTTAAAGTCATAGAGCTTGACTTTCTCACATACCTTCTCATTGATGTGAAGCCATGGTCCTTCGTGCGAGAATTCGAATTTTCCATGCAGCTTGTATTGATGACGCCTTTAGTAATCCATCGTGGTTCGCTCTTAACATCTTCATGCGTTGAATGTTGTCACTCGTGCCTTCCTTTGCCAACGTCCTTGGGGCCCATATTTTGTCCTGGGCTTCTGAATTCGATCATGTATGCTTGATGAAACCACAGCCCAAGCTCCTCTTCATTGTTGGCATCCTTATCTCCTTCACCTTGTTCTCTTCACGTTGCTCTTCGCCTCTCCTTCGTGGATTTTCCCCTGCCTCCAGAATAGAACATATACCAAAATATAGCTCTATTGAAAAGTTTATGAAATTACCTTTCCAACAAGTAGTCATTTGCTTTAAACGGAGTTCAAATGACAGAGTTATGACCGTTTTACTTTTGCGCTGCGTGCTGTCCAGAAAATTTCAGAGTGCACGACCTTCGATGTTTTGGTCATAACTTATTGTGAGAAACTTCGATTGACTTAATTTTTGATTCGTTGGAACCGGAACTTCATTGGGCTTTTGAATATCCAAAAATATACTGCAATTTTCTTCTAAGGTCGAGCAGAATATTGAAGATAACAATGACTTCTTACGAATCGATCCGAAGATGTCGATGATCTTGATCTTGTGGTCTTCGGAGCGTCTTGTTGTGCATCCTTGGCTTCAAGGTCATCATCATTGATTCACCAGCGAGTAGCATGGCTCCAATGGTCTGTCTCCATGGTTCTTGCTTTGCCTAAGATGTCAGGATCGAAGGAGGCTCTCGTGCTTTGTGTCGATGATCAGAGTGGTCTCTTTCTTTGATTGTACTCGACTAGAAGCTTTTTGAGCATCCCATGGAGAAGATGGGTGGCATCATGGTTCCTCTAATCTTGTTGCCTCCAGCGTTGGTCGACTTCAAATCATTAACTTTTGTGCACAAGGTCCTCCAAACATTTTGTGACATCGTCATCACTTTCTCCATTGTTTGTTGCTGCCTCTTCTTTGTTGAATTCATTGATCATCCTGCACAGAATATGTACCAAAATTCTACTCCATGGAAAGCCTTATGAAATTACCTTTTCAACGAGTGGTCATTGATCCCAAACGGACTCCGGATGAAGAAGTTATGGTCGTTTTACTCCGGCACTGCGCTCTGTCCCGAGGCATTCCAGAATGCGCAGCGTTGTAAGATTTTACCATAACTCTTCACACCGATCTCCAAAATTCACGATTCTTGATGCGTTGGAAAGAAGGCTTGATGGAGCTTCACAATATACAATTTTCTCTCATGGTACTTCTCTGATCATGGACGAAAATCTCATCACAACAGCAGTACTTGGGAGATGATGATGATCCGATCGCACGATTTTCTTTTTGGGCATGCTTCATCACCTATGGCTTGGACAAAGAAATCTCCAAGAGACATTAGCCAAAGTTGACATAGTGACATACCCTTTTCATCTTTACTTGTTTTGAGTGTGGGCTTCATAGCAGATGCTGGGCCACTAACAAAAGTTAGCACCTACCACTAAAGAGCGGGTCTTCACGTAGCCATCAACTTGCTTGAGTGAGATTAGACTTGTCAAAGTACGTACGTTGAGAACTTCTCAATCGCTTTGTGTCTAGGGTTTTACCTGCATTCATGGACACAAACAAGAAACACAGGATATATGCAATAATGAAATTAGGGTTAGTCCAAAAAGATAGATAGATCTCCCTAGGGTTCGAGTTGCCGATCCCCGGCAATGGTGCCAGAAAAGCTTGTTGACACACCTTAGAGCCCCAATTTACGTACTGCAAGCGCACGGATCGTGGTAGCTTTTCCCTTAGAGTACTCCCCCAAGGTTTATCAATCCGTGGATCGGAAGCGAACCAACTAGGGTTTACCATCTAATCTATCGAACCTATCCTAAACATGAAGCGAAGATTGCATATAAATTGAACACTTGATAGATATGAATGAAGCATATGTGTTCATCACACCCACAACCGTAGATGAGATAACACAACCAAGGAGCTAGGGCCTATCGTCTCTAGGTACAGTTCTAGTCAAAAAGGTGATCAAAACATAGATTGCATCTCAACTAAAGGTACACGAAATCATCTCTCAGAAAGACGGCTCGCAAGCGGCCTACTTTCCCAAGGTCACCGGTGCAAGGTGCGTGTTGACGCCTAAGGTTTCCCAAAGCTTTACCCCAAAAGCCCATCAAGTGCTCTTACTCGAAGCTCCTCCTCTTGGTGGCCACGCCATGACTCCCATGATACTCACCATCGATCCTATTCCACATCATGTCATCGCTAGGGCTTTTCCCTCCGCCATACTGTCACCACACCGGGGTAATCAACCAACTAGCTAAAACATGCTACCTCAACATATCCACTAGATATAGACTAATCACCACGAATAGATCTAATCTTACTATGAACATATGGATGAATCACATATGAGAAAGAAAGCATGCATTGAAGTAGACCAAAGTTCAGACAACTAAAATAAAGAGTAGATTGATATCACCATCGTGTGTTTACATACCCCGACGAATGTTGGGGATGACTCCCGAACTCCACCATGGCACAACCTCGCAGGGAGGCCATGGCGGCTAGGGGTGGCTTAAGCCATCTCCTAAATACCTTCGAAGACTTGCGGTGGCCATCGTCTCCCTCCGGCCCTGGCCCTAGGTTTTCATCGAGTTCTAGGTGGATTGATTCCCCGAGTTGAATAAGGTGCGAGCTATTTATAAGCCGAGGAAGCCACTGGTCGAAGGGGAGGCCGAACTGCCTCGGAAACAGGCTAGGCCGGCCGGCCTACCCTCTTTTGGGACCGCCTCGGTCTCCTCTTTCGCGTGTAGACTCCTCGCATCTTCTAGAGTTTATGTCCTTCACGATTGCACCCCTTTGGACGTCGTTATCTTGGAGATATCTTCGAGGAAAGGATAGGATATGGAATTCTTCCTTAAATCTTCATATGCTTTGCTTAATCCCGAAGTATCTTGATCTCATCTTCGTGGGCTTGGTCCTTTGGGATCTCTTGGAGGATGGATGTGCATGAATGGGCTACGAATCAACATGGGCTTTGGTCCTTCCTTTGGGCTTTGGCCTTTGTCTTTCTCCATGTTAGCGCTCGATCATGGGCCTCGTCATTTCATGCTCCAAAATAGGCCAAAAACCTGCAAAAACGAAGTTCCTCCAAAATATATGTGCAAATGTGAAAATGACCAATAATTAGGCCGGGGTTAGGACAGTTAGTGATTTTGATATTAAATTCATGCCATTATCAAGAGTAAACAAGGGATAAAATGGGTACTTAAGGAGTGCCAACACCTGCATACAAATTATTCTAGGCCTTACCTTTGCCTGTGAATTTTGATGTGTCTACCATGAATTGTTTGGGAAGTTGAAGAGCGGAACGGTGTTGACTTCAGTCTCCTCCACTTTCCTGCCATATGTCTGGGGTTTTGGAAATATTTTTGCAAAGACCAACCATAGCTTTACTTCTCCATAGTATCTCTCATGTTGCTCATTGTGTATATATATCCTCACCAAGGCATTGCTTGTTTTCACCCTACTTCTAAAGATGGCTTATGTGGAGCTCATGGTAGGAGAAAATGGAATCATGCACTTGTGTCATATATATTGCAAAATCAAACAACGGATCCATGGAGAAGACAAATCACACAAGGTGGATGATGGAATGAAATACTCCTTTTATGAATCTCTCTCTCCTTTATTTGGATAACATGAGGACATGGCTATATATATATTTTTTTTCTCCTTTTTTTCATGGACATTGATGTGTCCATTTTTTTCCTTCTTTTTTTTGGGTCATGCTTCTTGGGCATGCCATCTTTTCTCTCTCTCTTTTTTTCTCTTTTTTTGAATAGCCCATGCCTTATTTGAAGGATACTAGAGAGAGAGATCATTAAACATGGAGTTTTATTTTGTGGATGGATGGAATGGCATAGCTGACTTCTAGTGTAGAAGTTTAGCTGGTGGAGTGCTCATGATCTTGATCAAACAAGTATGAAAGACATCTCACTAGGGTCACAAAGTTTGAAGAAGCTCAAAGCAACAACAAGGCACATATGTGTAAATGAAGGTCAACATATGGCTCTGGTAGGACAAACATGTGGAGTTGTAAAGCTATGGAGGTTTTCTTTTTGATAAAAATTTCCCAAACACATAAGCAGATAAAGCAAGGATTCTTCCATCAAACCATATCTCACTAGTCAACAACTTAACAATTATGGGTTCCCCAAGATATGATTCACAAGCTCAGATTTAGCAAAGAATAAAAAGTATGCAAGCAAATCATAGAGAAGCACAGAACCAGAGGATACCTTTTGAGTTTAATTTTAATGATTAAGCAATGACTTCCATTTAAACTCATAGGTTGAGGAGAGTGAGGGTCAGAGTTCGCAAACCGTCGCGATGAAGAACGAATGGTGGTAGTTCCGGTTGGCCAAACCTTGCTAGCACCAATTCGTCTTGGCCTTTTGCATGCTGGTTCGTTCGGTGTTGTGCACGTGTTGTGGGAGATCCCGAGTGTATATTCTTGAAAGTTCCGAGAGATCTCCCCCACACTTGTTCTTGCACCTGGTGCTTATTCAAAAACAAAAACATGGAAACAAACTAATAGCTCTACCGGTTTTAAGAACCAAGGAGCTCCTAAAATTTATTTGGACTAAACTTTAATCTCACCAAGATACTTACTCAAGCAAGGCTGAACTAAGGTTGCATCAACATGAGTATGTTGTGCAACATTAATCCAAAACCTTGTCTTACCTTTCCATTTGAATTTAGCTCACTGACTCACCCAATTGGATTTGATTTTCCTACAGGGGTTAGTCCATATATGCAACCAATATCTATACAAGTATTAACTCTGAGGTTCATCAATCAAACTTGGCACCATGTCAGTTTGACTGAAGAAGACATTTCAACCTAAGCACCATGCTTAATTTAAAATGCCTATGAATGTATGTTGCAACATACATTCAAATTAGAGCATACAAGGACAGATAAAGGAAGCATGAAGCATGATTGAGCATTATTCGAAGAGAGAAAGGCATGGGTTTGTACCTGGTGATCCTCGAGCGACCTCCCGGAAGGGCTTTGTTTAATGTCAAAAGCAGGACATTGAGAGTACTTACCATGATGGTTTGTTGATGAAGACTCAATGTTGTCACCATGGCAACTCCTCTCATTTTTTTCATTTTTTTATGGAGCAAGATGCGAGGACATACACCAATTCCAAGACAAGATATGGATCGAGAAAGAAACTTACTTCGGGGTACTCACATACCTCCCCCACACTTGGAGTTTGCAAAACTTCAAGTGTATGGTGTTCAAGTCTCCTTCTGTAGTTGTTCCTTCGTCAAGGCATTTCGAGGTGTTGTAGTTGGTGTGGCTCACATGTTCGTAGGTGTCGCTTGTCTGTCATTTTTTTAATCTTCCCCTAGAAAGGTTAGCGACCAAAAATACCCAAAGGAAAACTATATCCTAGAACATGCTCTTGCTTTTTATTGAAAGGGAAATAAAGAAGTAAATAAATAAATGATAGTCCGGGCTATCTCCCGGCAGTGCTTTGTTTCTGGTCATAAGCTCGACCATGATAACCTTTGTAACCATCATTGGTGATGGGTCATTGTTTCACCACCAATTGTTGAAGCTAGCTACAAGGTTAGTGCCACAGTGCACCCACGAAATCTGCAATGTTTACGATAAACATATACATCTACAACCAACCTTCTGAAGATTTTGCAGAAGAGGACCATAAGGTGGTTGTTGTCCTCGTGTGCGCACGGGGCACTAAGCGTGCCTGACTTTGGAGTTGTATTGAATGAGCATGGTTTATGCGGTATATCCAGAGTGAAGTTCCCATGCTCATGTGAGGAATCCTTTAAATTTGGACTCCAAAGTCGGCGCCTCACAAAATTCCTTGGCCCATGATTTCTCCATCTCAAGAGATTCATCGTGAAAGATCACAGTTGTATCTCGATCAAGGTAGAGAACAACAGATTCTAGGCCAATGGGAGGAGGCTCAAACTGGGTCAAGGATGATGATGATCGTTCATCTTCATGAGAGTGAAGGCTATCTTTCGAGTCGTATTCTTCAGAGGATTCTAGAACTCCTAAGAGAACAGGCTCGGATGATATGAATGGAGATGTATGCATCATCTCCTTGAGCGGGTTCTGCTCGGGAAGAGGCTTGTCCAGAAGATTTTCTAGACAAGGAGTAGCAGTAGCCGAGCCGGTTTCCCTAAGCTTTTCATCTAGGCTCCCATGAGACGCCATAAGTTTTTCTAGCGGGAGGCCTAGGAGAAGATCAAAATCGAGGATATCGTAGATGTAAAAATCTAAATGCACCTCGATTTTGTCTATGGTGATAGGCACGTCCCTTGCAATCCCTCGACACTCAAAGTATAGTCCGGATGGACTTGTAAAGTACATGTCGGTCGGGGTTAGAGGCTTGTTACCCACAAGAGTGTCCAAAAGGCACTCGGTTATGATGCAAACCTCAACAAAAGGGTAATGAAGAGCTTCTATGATCTTTCCCTTCATAGAACAAGTGATGGTTGCAGAGGTTGGGCTAATCTGAATTGCTTCGGAAGCACGCTTTGCCTCCTTTAACCAATCAATTGAGGGTGTATGGCGGGAAATTATATTGAGGGTCTCATAAAGACACATCGATTTCATAGGTTCCTCGTGCCTAAGATTCGAGGTGTTTCTAACGTTTCCTGAAGGATCACCCTCGAATCGGGAAGAGAACTCCGAAGGTTGAATTTCTTCTTCCTTCAGTGTTCGTGGTCCGGGAGAGGGCTCAACAAATAAATATTGGGATGTGGAAGATGAAGGCTCAGATTCGGGTGTGGAGAGACTCTCATGGCTCGACACGGATTCCTCCCGGCGGAGTTCACTATGGTCGGTAGAGAAGAAAGAGTCTTCTTAGAAACTATCTAGGATGTCTCTTCCTTCTTCCGGAGTTGTGTGCATGAACCATCCTCCGCTGGCGTCGTCAAGCTCTAGGGCAGTTTCCATGTCTAAACCCGAGTAGAAAACTTCCAAAAGGCGTGAGAATCTAGCCCATGCTGCACCTATGGACTCCTTCTCTAATTGCTCAAAATCGAGGATGTCGGTCGGTAGGGAGTCTATGCGTTCGGTGAGGGAGAATGAGTAACAAAAGTCATCTCGAAGCTCCCCCCAATCACCGCTCATATTTCCTATCGTGCGGGTGTACCATTGCTCTGCCCTCTCTATAAGAGAGAAGTGGAACAATTTCCACCGCAAGACTTCCTGTGTCATGCCTGGGATTACCAAGATTGAAACACAGTTTCTCGAATTCTCGCAAATGGTCAAGGGGATCATCATTGATCGCTCCAGAGAAGAGTCATTTCCGAACCATGGCTATAAAGCCAGGGTCGAGTTCATGGTTAGATGAGGAAGATGGTGATGGCTCAAAGAACTTGCCCATTAGGGTAGAGAGCTGTGGAAAGGATAGCTGCTCCATGGGTAGTGGGGGTTGAGGTAGAAAGAAAGAAAAGGAAAAAAGATACGAGGACGACTGAGTCCGAAGATAATGTAGCTGCCGTTCCCCAGCAACGGTGCCAGAAAGCTTGTTGGTACTTTGTAATATCACGAATAAAATCCGCAAGCGCACGGATACCGCTGTAGCTTTCACCCAAGAGTATTCCAGGGTATCGTATCTACTGGGGAACGTGAGTACACTATCTACGGGTTCAGGCTGTCCAAGGACACACACACTGGTGTAGGAGGATAGGAAAGAGACGACTTTCTAAGATCTAGAATCTATGTTTAGAAGAAGAGATCACGTCGCCGTTATACTTCGAGCTAAAGGTATCGACCGGCTTAAACAAGCCGATAGCTCCAATAATAGAGCTCTATCCGATATCCGAACGTGGAGGGTTACTAGGGCTCGAATAGGGCTATCACCACCTGCCGGCTACCTCTACAAACCGTGGGACTATCGGATAACTGAGTGGTATAGTCCAGCCTAGACACCACGTCTACGCCTTTCCCTACTAACTGTAGAGGCGATGAGGGTTATACTTTTCTATCCGGAGCCCACTCTAGAGTCAAATACTACTCGCTAAGCATACACATCAACTGATATAAGGCAGAGATGATAACTTGCGATCTAAACTCTAATTCTAAATAAACAAAGAAAGTCTCGAACACTTACAACCGAATAAGCATCCGTCGAGGTACAAGCGGAGAAGAGCGCCGACAAGCCCAGCACTTCCCCTGACTCCTCCTCACTCTCGTGTAGAGGTACAAATTGGAGAAGAGCGCCGTTACCGGCGCCCCTCCTGAGTACCTCTACTCCTAAACTCCCTAAGACAAGTCTCAGTCAAGTGAGAACTCAAGACAAGAGATGGTGTGGTGTGTGTTGTGTGTTCAATTCTCACCCCCTCCCCTCATATATATAGGAGGGAGCCACGGGATGAAACTCCTGGAACCGACCTAAGCAACCAGTGAGGAGGCGCCACGTGTCGAGGATGAGGCGGTGGGGCCCATGGGCCAGGTCGGCCGACCTGTAGGTCGTTCGACCTGCCAGGTGGGCCAACCGCTCCCAGCTTCGTCCAGCAGGCTGTCCTGGCCATCCTTGTCCTAACTCAGTTGGTCTTGGCCTGTCTTGTGTGGTTTGAACTAGGTTCTTGGGCTACACTTGGTCCATTTAGGCCTGAATCGGTGCTCTGATAATTCCTGTGATTTTATGTCTGGCCAAAGTGTGCTTGCAACCTGCAAAATTAGCTCAAAACCACCTGCACACATTCTCAAGCACCATATGTGGAATTTGTTAATAAATAAACCTATCCTAACATTTATTCCACATTATGGTTGAATTCGGTGCAAGAGTTGACGGTCAAAATGGGTCGTTAGTGACCGTGAACAAGGGGTTAAAATGAATATTTTGTTTTTCACTTTTACCCTCATGAAAAGATATATTTTATGCGTAGGGCTACCCTTGCAATTTTGAAACTTAAGTTATGTTTATTTGCAAATGAAAGTTTTGACAGATTTCAAAATATTTTCAAATCCTTTGATCTAGTGAATTTTTGCACAACATGAAAGTTGTAGACCTTGAAAAACTACACAACTTTGATGCTGAACAGTTTTTCATTTGAGCCCTAGATCAACGAGAAATTTTACTTTACAGTTAGACCCCTGGGTTTCTGGAAAATCACAAAAACCACCCTGCCTTCACCTTCTTCTTCCCTGGTTCGCTGGAATAGGGGCACCACCGTCTGCCGTGGTTTCCCACTCCCAAACTCGCCGCGCCGCCTCGGAGCACCTCCTAATCGACTCCATGCGCCGCGCAGGAAAGCCCCGCCGCCACTTCTTCATCCATGCTGCCCTTTCCTGCTCACGCGATGCCGCTCCGCACACATCCCGTCATGCCACCTCGCCGGCCGCCCCGTGGAAAGCCAGCCCTGCCGCTGGAAGCTCGCCTGCGACCTGGAGGGAGCCTATTCCTTTCCCTGAGAGCCTATCCGTCCCTTTCCTTTGGCTATAAATACCCCGACCGGCCTTAATTCCGTCATCCATTGCCGCCGTCCTCCATTGCGCCGCCGCTCGATGGCCTCGCCTTGGAGCTGCCGCTCCACCCATGGACTGCCCAAATTGGCACCCCATCTAGCTTCCTCACCTCTCTTGGAACCTTCCCAGCCCCGTTGCCCCATTCAAACCACGCCGGAGCGCCGCCGCAGCGGCACAACACCGCCACCGACGCCCGCGGCGAGCCCGCCACCGGCCATCCCAAGCCCCCAAACCACCACCCACAGGTGTGGCTCGAGTTCCTCTACCTTTCCCCCACCCAATCCCTCGCCGCCGGCAAGCCTCCTCACCGGAACATGGTCGGACAGAGCCATCCACGGCCGGCCATGGCTTGAGGGACTTGATTGCTTTGATTTCAATCTTCTTAAGGTCCTTTTTGCAAATCTGCCTGAGCTCTTTTCTTTTTCTTTTCAGTGAACATGACAATTCATAGAAAAATCAGAAAAATGCCAAATTAATTTTGTTGTGTTCCTCTTAACTAGCTCTACAACTTTGGTTACTAAAGTTTGTTTACAACCTTATATTGTGTGCTCTAATTTAATTGTTTGCAAATGAGTAATTTATTTATATCTTTTTAACCATTGCCTTAATATGCTTGATTTTTGGAACATATCATCCTTTTGCCATGTATAGTCCTGTGTAAAATTTGTGGTTCAAATGCCTGATTTTTTCTCGTGATTTCATGTGTTTTATTTAATTCTAGTTGTTGTTCTTGTTATTTTATTAAAGCATGTTCCTGTTAATTTCATAGGGTCATCTTTTTATCATGAGCTTTACTGATCATAAGTAGTTTATGGTAATTTTTGGGAGAGTTGTAGCACTGTCTAGCTTGAGTTTTTAATGAGAATATCACCCATTTTGTTTAAATATATATCATTTTACTATTTTGTGATGGCATGCCCTATTTAATTTAAAACCCTAGTTGTTGAAATTCATTTGAATTCAAATTATAGATTTGAATTTAACCCACCCTATGTTCCTGAATAGAACTACTCTTACTTTCTTTTGATTTCAAACCATGTTACTGAGTGTAGCTAGTTTTGTTATGAAATCTTTTATGTTCACTTTCACTCTATAAATGATTGCCCAATAAAGTAACACTATTAAGCTTAGTCTTAAAAATTTACTTTATTGGATTCCAACTTTTTAGTGAAGGAAAGCTATACTTAAGCACTTCACTAATTTCCAATCACTGCATTGCTTATAGAAACAATATCGCTAGTAGATGAAACGTACGAACTCATCTAGGAACCAGACGGGGATTTTTCTGAACACCATGCCAACATTGCTGAATTAACTGAAGTCTTGAACTCCGATTCGGAAGAATTAAAGCCTACTAACCCTATAGACACCACTAAAGGCAAGCCCCGGTGCATAATCCTATTATTTTAAATTATGCAACTTTTATTTGTGCATTTAAGTTATTGGAGTTGAATGAAAACCTTAGATGCATAATTCTAGGTTTTTATTGATTGAACACTAGAATCTGAGTTCGAATAGATGCTATGCTAATAGGACCGGTAAAAGTCAGGTGATTGTCTGTCACTCGCGAGCTTACAGGAGTTGATTGTTTACTTTCTGCAATCACTATAAGGACCATGGACGGATTGGGATACAAATTTTATGGTTGAAATCCGTCTGTGTTGATAAAATTATTAAGGCCGCAGTGTGTGGTAATCGTGGTTAAGCATTTGAAAGTACTAGCCACATGCCGTGAATTATGGGTAAGCAGCAAGCCTAGTAACTCCTCGGCCCGGCAAATGGACATACCCCCCCCCCACTCTCTCTCATAGAAATAGGAAGCTAATTTATAACAAAAGTTTATTCTATGTTGCGCAACAATCACGGGTGCAGAGAAGGTCGGGTTCTCTGTAGTCGGGGAGAGTGGCCCTGATCCACGAACCGGAATGAGAAACAAATGGTTGCTTTGGAGTGACTCATCAGTGATCCAAGCGTGTGTATTAGGTTTACCCTTGCAAGGTTGGAAATTCGATTCAGAATCGTCCATTTCTCGCGGAAATTGATACTGCTTGATACCTTTGCCACATAGAGTAAGAAGCGAAACAAAGATGATATGCAATATGGTTGGATGAAATTAATTCATCTACCATGTTTGTATAGATAGGTGCTGACCTAGAATGGTTAGTGAAACTAGAATCTGAAAGCTAAAACTTGAAATTAAGGACCTACTCTTTGTTGCTTTTCAGCAAAAGAACCCTAGAGCCTTCACAAACCTTGGATGTCTAGTTAAAGGGATATTATATACCCTTAGTCGGGTTAGTCTTGCTGAGTATTAGTATACTCAGTCTTGCTTGTGACTTTGGTTTCAGGTAATCTTTGGAATGCTTGGTGAGATTGACGTCATGTACGGGCTTCATCATGATGTCATATATCGTCGCTATATATCGTTTTCTTTTTCGCTGTTTATAAACTCTGAAGAACTTATCTACTTTCAAATTTCTGAGGTACCCTGTTTGAATTCTCAAACTCAGTTTGTAATAACATTTACTGTTAAAGTTTGTGTTGTAAACTTTATGATTATTGTAATCTCTAGGCTCACCTTCGAGTGAGGTATGTTGTTTCGATCCGAAATATAGTGGTTTAATCGGGATTTTACCCGACAGACTGTCAGATTTCTCCATTCGAAGTGTGAGTTAATCATTTCATCTTTAATGGTGATGGTTAACTCGCTTGAGCCGAATTAATTTTGGCAGTTCTGCCACACCGTCGAAGGACTCAGAGTCTAGCGAGACGACCGAGATCTGGCGCCAGTCGTCGGGGCTGTTGCGGTTGGGCGGGAGGGTGAAGATGGCGACCTAATATTCGGCCTCAGGATGTGAGGGCCAATCACATCGGATCTGTTCCGAGTCAGACTGATCCAACTCGGTGATGCGCAGATTTCCCATGCGTACTCGTACCTGATCCGAGTACACCGCCGAGCTATTACGAAGATCGTGGGGCGCAGAGGCCGAGTCGCCTGGACGACCTAGCACGTTCTTGCCGAGTTGAATGCACTCGGCGATGGATCTGGTAACGCGATCTATTCCGGAGATTAGATCGGCGTTGGAGATGACAGGGCAATGTGTTGCCCTGGGGCGAACGATCGAAGGATCGTTGATGTTGAGTTCGGAAACTCGACGGGTGATGGAGCTCTGAGCTGTCAGATCGGATCTGACGCTCGTGGAATTGCCGCTCTCGGTGCTCAAGGGGCTGGTGGGTGGATTCCGGGGAATCGTAGTTTCTGGGAAACTACTAAAAGTGAAAGAGAGTCCGGCTACGGCTTGCATCTGGATGCTGACATTGGCGGAGAAGAAGACGCCGAATCTTGATGCCATCGAACTCACTGCAAGGACTCCTGAGAAATATCCCCTACCTGGCGCGCCAACTGTCGGATTGCTTATCCGGCAAGTCCACCAGGAGTATGTCCGGTGGTAGATTTGTAGGTGAAGGGGGGATTCCGGAGCCAAGAGTTAGATGGTCGCGAGATGACGCTAGGGTTTAGACAGGTTCGGACCGCTCGGGAGCGTAATACCCTACGTCCTATGTTTTGTGTATTGTATGAGCTAGACGACGATGAATGATCAGATGTGTTTTCTATGGGTCTCCTCACGGCGCCTTTATAGGCCAGGTGCTGTGGGTTACAAGTAAGGGAGGATATCTACTCGGGTTGTTACATGGAGTCAGGTCGATTGAGATCCTCGGAGGAACCTTCCGACGTCTAGCCGAGTGCCTATCCGCCGGGTAGTCATGCAAAGTGATCCTGGCCGAGTAGGTACCCAGTCGAGAGATAACTACTCGGATAGGAGGTACCCTGATGTACCTCCGTCAGGGAGATACTTGAAGAAATATTACTCCAGCGTGTGGCAAGATGCATGAAGAGAAGATGGCCGATTTATGAAGATCGCCCTTAGTAGTATTTTTTTAAGCCCTAGTATTGTATAGCACATTTCTGTTGTTTGCTTTAAAGCCTGTAAACTCACTAAAAAGCAGGGGGGCATATGTTGACAGCCAAATTCGGGCCGACCAGTCAGACCTGTCTAGTCTTTACAGTCCGAGTAGAATTAGGTTTCTTGTAAAGAGTCCTTTTGTAACCGTAATTGTGAAGGTGTACATCTTCCCCGGCCAATAAATATAAAGGTTAAGGCCGATTGAGGTTATTCCCAATCGAATCAATCAAAATATCGCATTACTTTTTGTCTCTCAAGCCCTAGCCTTTTCCAAACCCTAATTGCTTTCTTCTCTCGTCTCGACGGCGTTTGAAGATGTTCTGAGTGGCCTGCTGACCTCAGGACAACCCTACGTTCACGAGCTCCGACGGGATCCCTCCTGAGCTCGCTGTTCTATGTTCTACGCGAAGCTCTGCCTGCACCGCTCAAACTGGTCGACAGCACCTGTCAGACCAGTCTGCCCAGAGTTTCGTCGGTGTTGATCGTTTTGGCGATCGTTCACGCGTTCTAGCGAATTCGAGTGTGTTTGGTGTGATTTTGTGTCAATAGGGAGGATGACGGAACGGGGGAACCAGGAACTGCGCGATCAGGATGCGGGTGCGTCGGCTGTGCGGCTGGTCTGGGTACTGCCAGAGGACCATATAGAACAACTAAATGAATATATATATATACATATATATATATACATATATGTATATACATATATATATAGGGGGCGCTATTTAGAGCGCAGGGTGTTGGATTATTATCCAGCGCCCCCCAACCCCCCACACCAGCCCTCAACCCGAAACTAGAAAATGAAATCTCAAAACCGGAAAAATCTTTGTTGAACCGGAAAAACCCATAAATAGGGATTTGAAACCGGAAAATGGAATCCCAAAACCGGAAAATTCTTTATTCAACCAGAAAACCACACATGAACAGGGATTTGAAACCCGAAAATAGAATCCCGAAACCGGAAAATTCTCTGTTCAACCAGAAAAACACATGAACAGGGATTTGAAACCGGAAAATGGAATCTCAAAACCGGAAACTTGTAATCTTAATCGGAAAAGAACATGACACACCTCTATTCAGGGATCTGGAACCAGAAAATATATTTTTTAGACCAGAAAATTGTGACTTACCCCGAAAATTACTCGAAATAGGCTGAAACAGGAAAATAAAGATTAAATAACCGTAAACGTGTTATTGTAACCGAAAAAGTAAAATTTGTAAAAAGAAAATTATGAATATCAAGTATGTTGGACTACATAAGAAATCCATTTGCCTCGAAAAAAGTATCGGCCGTGGTCGGAAAAATCAAAATTTTTAACAAGAAAATTATGAATATATCAAGCACGTTGGGTGTGGGATCACACTGAGGCTAGATAAGTTATTTAAATTGACAACATGGGTAGAAGAATGTTGACCTTTTTGCCACAGGAAAACAAAATAAGGTGGAAACGAATGATTATTTGTCAAAGTTCCTGTTGATGCCTTCTAATGCCTCAGTTTATTTCTCTTAGGTTTGTTTGGACTTGGCCGTCGACTTTAGGAGCTTCATTTTTATGTTGCAAAATGAATGGCCATGACTCAGCTAGATTTTCTGGTCACACAGAATAATTTCCGGTTTGAACCTCATAATTTTCCAGTTGCGGAATGGATGAGCTAAATTTTCCGGTCACACAGAACAATTTCCAGTTTGAACCTCCTAATTTTCCAATTGCGGAATGGATGCTTATCTTTTTCCGGTTTAAAGAAGAATTTTCCGGTTTTGGGATCACATTTTTTGCTTTCGGGGTTGGGGGAGGGGCGCTGAATAATTTATTCAGCACCCTAGGTGCTAAATAGAGAATGTAGTGTGTGTGTGTGTGTGTGTGTGTGTGTGTGTGTGTGTGTGTGTGTGTGTATTAGTGGAGTTTATATATATATATAGTTGTTTACATAAACATACATAGATAAGCACAGATATATACATATATACTTAATTACATACCAAGTGCAAAAAAAGCAAAAAGCTTTACTTAATATTGTCATACTTACTCCTATTATCTATGTTTGACACTCCATCATAGTAAAATTCCCCTGCCGGGTGGAGGACCTCCTGAGCAATAAATTCGCACATGGCTTCTTGAATCACCAAAATCCTTTCCTCTAGTATGAGTGTGTCTCGCATTGCACTGAGCTGTGGAAAAAAGTGAGAATTTTAATTAGAGCAATTTACAAAACAAGTTGCAACTTTGATAAAGTTTTTTGCTTACTTCCTGCTGCCATGCGGTAAAGGTGTTTTGAGCACCTATATGGCCATGGACATTCTCTATGACACAGTATGCGCATAAATTAGTGCCCTGCGCCTGCCTCCTCCAACACTTTAATAGAAATAAATAAAATAATTAGCTGTCAATGTATTCATATACTAAAAGATATGGAACATGCAAATAAAGCAGAATCCTATCCCTACCGAAAAGTTTTTCTTCCATTTTAGTTCGGCGCTGAAATTGCCACTATGCTTTCAAATGAATTTCTTCCAAACCCTGAACATGAATCAAAACAAATAAATACAGTTGTCGTTGATTTCAAAGTAATGGCGATTGAGGTGGTAAGACAAGAATTAATTACTTGTTCAACATGTCGCTGATGTCTTTATATTGGTTTGGATTTCTCCGCACTGAGTCCATAACAAGCGCTAAGCTCTGGTCAGGAAATATGACAACTAGTATCCAGTGATCTCTGCAAGATTTCATGTATGGTTATTAAAATCCAGTTATACAGAACTAAAAGAGTTACATGACAGAAAAGACTTACGCAAAGTTGTATAGAAATAGTATGTAAGACTTGTAGTGTTGAACGCTTAAGTACTTGTACATGTTTTTGAATATTTCGACAGGATTGCTCTTGAGATTCTTGCAATTCACAATCGATGGGTCGACGAAGCCAATGTGAAAATACCCTTTTTCGGCAAGTTTGAATCTCCATCCTACGGGATATAAAATGAAGTAAGGAATCAATAGGTTTGGAACAAGCAATAATATTCCTTAGTTATATATGGTAATGAACAAGATTTAAAGAACACACTTACAGAAGCCACAAACTGACGATAGAGATGTCGGGGGAGTCCTGATAGTACAATTAGTACACATCTTCCCAATCAATCCATATGATGACCTCTCCACGAAGGAAATCTTCATCTGTAATCTTTGCGCCCTGCATGAAGTTACAATCTGGCATCGCCTTCATGTACAATTGATGTAGCCTTCGCATTTGTGTTGGCAGCAAAGGTACGATCTCTGGGGGACAAGGCTGGTGCCCTCCTTATATGGCCATTTCACCACTGGAGCTATCGGATAATCTGTCTACAGATCTGGATCTTGATTCGGAGCCCCTATTATTTGATCAGTAGTGAGCTTTGATGATTGCAAGAAAGACAAAAATCCTTATTGTTCCTGATTTAGCACAACTAGTGGTTCTATTGACTGTTTCTTTTGGGCCCCGAGCTGTGGAACATCGGACAATGATGACCCTGATTTCCTCTTCTCATATGATTTCTTAATCGAGCGATTGTAGTCCGAAAGCGGTTTATCAATTAACTTCCTCTTGTTCGATTCGCACGTTCCAATTAAAAATTTCAATTTTGCAGGGTCCACTGGTATGCTTCTCTGACTCCTTTTCTGGCTTCTTTGGCGGTGGTAGAGGAGGTGAACCATTAGATGGCGGTGAAGCAGGAGTAGTCGATGGCTGCCCAGGAGATAAAGATGAAGGAGAGTGTTCTGGGGTAGGTTGTGGAGACGATGGCGGAGGAGGTGAACCAGGAGTGGGCCGTTGCGAAGATGCCGGCCTTGATCCCTGATCGGTAGGCTTGAGCATGATGTACCGCTTGTTCCAAAGGATGTAGCCATGAGTGGCGTCTGCTAGTGTCGTCTCCCCGTTGCCTCCAGGAATATCAAGCTCGAGATTCTTCCAATCATTGCACACCTCCTCGACGCCAACTTTAGCGTATCCAGCCGGGATCTCCTGCCCATGGTACACCTCGCCTGGTGTGCTTGGCATGGCGGAACCATATGCAACAGTGAACGTTAAGTTCTTAAAGGAAGTTTGAAGCACACAAGGTGTCCGCTGGGTTATCTCATCCACCGGATAGTGCTGCTAGGCCGTCGTTTCAATTGCGGTGATTCCCGTATCGGCAGGAAGGCCCGTGGAGGTGCAGCTGCTTTTCCGTTGAGATAGGCTGGCCGTGTCGACATTAGGCTCTAGAGGTGTGGCAGAACCGCCTAAATTAATCCGGCTCAAGTGCGTTAACCATCACCCTATCCTATAAAATGGTTAATACGCACTTCAAACGGAGTAATCTGACAGTCTGTCGGGTAAAATCCCGATCCACTGTATTTCCGATCGAAACAACATACCACACGCGAAGGTGAGACCAGAGATTACAACAGCCATAAATTTTACAATACAAACTTAATAGTAAATGTTATTACAAACTGAGTTTGAGAATTCAAATCGGGTACCTCAGAAATTTGAAAGTAGATAAGTCCTTCAGAGTTTAAAAACAACGGAAAAGGAAACGACAATTAGCGACGATATATGACATCATGATGAAGCCCGTACATGACATCAATCTCACCAAGCATCCCAAACATTTACCTGAAAACAAAGTCACAAGCAAGACTAAGTATACTAATACTCAGCAAGGCTGACCAGACGAAATGGTATACATTAGCCATTTAACTAGACATGCAAGGCTTGTGAAGGCTCTGGGTTTCTTTTGCTGAAAAGCAACAAAGAGTAAGTCCTTAATTTCAAGTTTTAGCTTTCAGATTCTAGTTTTATTTAACATTCTAGGTAAGCACCTATCTATACAAACATGGTATAGAAATTAATTTCATCCAACCAGATTAAGTATCATCATTGTTCCACTTCTTACTCTATATGGCAAAGGGATCAAGCAGTCTCAATTTCCGTGAGAAACGGACGATTCTGAATTGAATTTCCAACCTTGCAAGGGTAAACCTAACACACACGCTTGGAGCACTGTCGAGTTACTCCCAAGCAACCGTTTGCTTCTCATTCCGGTTCATGGACCAAGGCCACTCTCCCCGACTACAGGGAACCACCACATCCCTGCACCCGTGGTATTGGCGGCATCACCGATTTCTTCGGCATGAACACCCGCGGCGCTACCAGATGCAATCATATCCATTATGAATTGTTCATCATCCATTGCTGAATGTTGCAGGTCCATCTTAACTAATTACTGAATAGAAATATTTCTAGTCATTGATGTCACTGATTATGCAATTTTATAAAAACTCATAATAATCATAATCATATAAGTAAAAATACAATTTTCTACAATTTTTACAAGTCCATGAAGTCACTATACAGTTTTCAACGATTTTTACAAGAATTTCATCTATGTAATTACATCCTCAAAGAAAATATACACTCAATCCAAAATTTAAATACATCAATATGAATTCCTAAATATATTGTATAACCCAGTTAACCAAAAAGTACAAAAAATGATATCCTAATTAATCAAAATTTGAACCTCTAATTCCCCTAAACATATAATGCATATCTCTAATTGGTTAAACTAAATTTGAACCTCAATTTGAATATAAATTTTATGCTAAATTTAAACTTGAATTCAGTAAACTAGACAAGAATTTGAACCTATAATTCATTAAACAAAACTCAATAAAAAAACTAAGCCCCCCGGCCAGGGGATCGGGGGCGAGGCGTGCGGCTCACAGCAGGGTGGGACGACGGCGCGGTGGACAGAGGAGCGAGGATGATGATGGCACACCGCGTGGTGGCGCTCGGGGCGGGGCGGGCCGAGGATGGCAGTCGCGCGCGCGGTCAGGCCGGGGACGACGATGCGGCAGCGCTCGTGGATGACGTATGCCTCGGGCGCGGTGTCGCACGGGCGAGGGAGGGTGCGTCCTCAACGATGGCGCGGCTCGGGCGGGGGTTGGGCAGCACGTGCTCGGGCCGGGGGACAGCGGCGCGGCTCCGGTGGGGCTGCCAAAATGACGACGTGAGGGAGATGCTGCTCGACGAGGCGGCGACGCCGACGCTTGATAAGCGAACCAAACGATGGATTCATCAGCAAAACCATAATAGAAGCATCTGAAAAAATCTGTCACGCCAAAGGTCTCATTGGCGATCATCACTGATGCCTCGCCGAAGGAGGTGCGTTAGCGAATCTGGGTTGCCTCTCCCTCTGCAAAGTTCTCTAATGGAAAGGACATCTGTCTCAGGTTCAAGCCCATGGTTTGGTGCATATGTGTTTAACCATAGCTGAACAAACCACCAGAGTCCTCCAAGGTTGCCGATTGGCTGATCGGCTCTAAGCCTGACTGATACTTGATGGAGCAAGTAGTATACTATAACCCAAGGAGATGCTTCCCAAGTGGGATGTGGTTGCGAGCTGCAGGTGTCTCTACCATCTTTAGGGTGTTGGATGTTGGGCCAATGTTGACGGTCACTAACGACCTATTCTGACTGTCAACTCCTGCGCAAATGGAACCATAACGTGGAATAAATGCTCGGATAGACTTATTTACTAACGAATTTCATAGATGATGTTCTAGAATGTGTGCAGGTGATTTTTAGCTAATTTTGCAACATAATGTGTGGCATGATCCAAGACACGACGTTCCAGCGAATTAGGATGCGACACGTGTCAGAACATGGATTAGAGGGCCCACCAGAGCAAGAACCGAAATATTAGAAGCTCATCCTCATACCAATGACAAGTGGGCCCAGGGCTTAACCCAACTGAAGAAGGCCAAGGTCAGTTGGGCCCACTAGGTGGCCGGCCGACCACCCTGGTCAGCCGCCAGCCCGTGGGCCCCACCAACTTAAACCTTCGACGTGGCAGCTCCTGATTGGATGTAGACGTCGGTTCTTGGTGGATCAGCTGCAGAAGACGCTCCCCTATAAATACAAAGGGGTGTGAAGGAATGACACACACCACACCCAACACAACTCACCTCTCTTCACTTTGGAGCTTGGAGGCCTTCATCCTAGATGCTTTAGGCAGCCTAGGAGGTGTAGAAGGGTTAGAAGGAGAGTGAGGAGGAGTCAGGGGAAGTGCCGGACTTGTCGGCACTCTTCTCCGCTTGTACCTCAATGGATGCTTATTCGGTTGTAAGTGTTCGAGTCTTTCTTATTTAGAATTAGAGTTTCGTTGCAAGTTATTATTTCTACCTTATATAAGTTCAGTGTATGCTTAAGAGTAGCATTTGATCCTAGCTTAAGACCCTGGATAGAGAAGGGTAGTCTTGGCCGGAGTTAGGATTAGTAGGGAATAGCGTAGACGTGGTGTCTAGGCTAGACTATACCACTCAGTTGTCTAGTAGTCCCACAGTTTGTAGAGATAGCCGGCAGGTGGTGACAGCCCTGTTCGAGCCCTAGTAATCCTCCACGTTCGGATATTGGATAGAGCATTATTATTGGAGCTATTGGCTTGTTTAAGCCGGTTGAAACTAGTAGCTCAAAGTATAACGGCGAAGTATCTCTTCCTCTAAAGATAGATTCTAAATCTTAGGAAGTCCTCTCTGTTCTACCCCTTTTGCACCAGTGTGTGTGCCCTTGGATGAGTCTGAACTCGTAGATAGTGTACTCATGTTTCTCAGTGGATACGATACCCCAGAATACTCCTGAGTGAAAGCTACAGTGGTATCCATGCGCTTGCGGATTTTATTTATGACGTTACAAAGTACCAACAGCCAACAGTTTTACCACAAAAGATAAATTTCTCAAGCCACATGTTTAAAAAAGCAGCATGTTCCCTAATATCTGCAGCGCCAGACTTGGAGTATTTCTCTATGTAACCCTTGCAACCTCCAATATTCCTAGTGTAAAATTTGAAGTTGGGTTTGGAGAGAAGATCCTAGGATCGGTCGGGAGCAGAGATGTTGAGACCGGTCAGCATTAGAACATCTAGCAAGGTGGGGGTCATCGGTCCGTGGCCAAAGATGAAAGCATTCAGAGCGTCTGACAAAAAGTAGGAAGTGTTGACGCTCACTAACGACCATTTCTAGGCATCAACTTGATCAGAAAATCATAAGAGTTTGCATTTCTTACACTCATCTTTATCCAAATAAACCCCTAAACCACACTTTACCTTCTAGAAAATGTAAGATGTGTTTTTGGCCCGACATAAAATCACAGGAATTATCAAAGCGCTGATTCAGGCTCAAACGGAGCAAGTGAAGCCCAAAGACCACACCAGACTAGCTTAAGACAGGCCATACCCTAGAGTAAGGACAAGAGGAGGCCCAGGGCAGCCCGCTGGACGAAGCTGGGGGCGGTTGGCACCCCTAAGCCGTCGGTCGACCACCCTGGTCGGTCGACCAGGCCCGTGAGCCCCACCGCCTCAGCTTCGTCACGTGTTGCCTCCTCACTGGTTGCTTAAGGCAGGTTCAGCAAGTCCTAGCCCGTGGGTCCCTCCTATAAATACAAGGGGGGGTAGAGATTAGAACACACACACACACACTCACCTCACCTCTCATCTCAAGGCATTCTTGCTTAGTCTATAGTCTTAGTGGAGTTTAGGAGAAGTCTAGGAGTCATCAAGTCCTCGGAGTTGCTCGGGAGTTCTAGTATGGGTTTATCTCTAGTTCTCTCTTGTAATATTCGGTCATTTGTAATAGAATTAGGCTATGGTTACCGATATCTGCTTGAAGTATACTCTGAGTTATCGGATATATGCTTCATGATCTGGCTGCATTATCATTCGATGCTTGCATTGCATGATCGCCCTTTGCTTGCGATGGTTAACATATTGGCCTTGGAACTCTATCAACTGCTACAGTATTTGTATGGTTGCTCTAATATGATATATGTCCATCCGGAGGGTAGGGGCTCCGCGCGAGATACTAGAGTATCGCTTACTAGTGTAAACATGGTGTCTAAACTAGATAAGTGTTGCTGGATATTAACCTTTCCCACGGTTTGTAGAGGTAGCCGGTAGGTGGTGACAGCCTGTTTGAGCCCTAGTAATCCTCCACGTTCGGATTGGGGGTAGGAGGTACATAAAGCCGCCTGGGTGCACGGGCTCCTCCCGTCATTTAGATAGCAGTTTCCCGATTGTGTAGTTTAATCTCTGACAATCTAACCATAAGATAGCATAGATATAGCTAGCCTAGTGTTGGCGCCTACCAACGTCACCACCGGGAAACAGCGATGATGCCCGCAGACGCCAATTGGGGTGGCAGTATTTCATGAACCATGAATAAATCTGCAAGCGCACGGAATACCGCTGTAGCATTTTACCCGGGAGTATACCGGGGTGTCATTTATGTTTCCGCATGGAAGGCAGTGAGTGAAGAGATATAGACTAGTTGATGAACTTTATCTAGATTGGATATTCTCATGCACAAAAAGGGGTAAGATAATAACATGGTAGGAGGTAGTGTGACACACACACAAACTACCCTCTTAGATAAATAAATAAAAGAAAGATAAAAGATGCTCTAGGCCGGGAGCAAGGCATAAGTTAGAGCTCGAGTCAACTGTGCTAGGCTAGCTATATCTATACTTTCTCATTGGTTAGCTCGTCAGAGATTAAACTACACAACAGGGAGATCGCTATCGAAGCAACGGGAAGAGCCCGTACACCTCGACGACTTTATGTACCTCCTACCCCCCATACCAAATGTGGAGGATTACTCGGGCTCGGACAGGACTGTCACCACCTGCCGGCTACATCTACAAACCGTGGGTATAGTTGACATCTAGCAACTCTTAGCTCATCTAGATACCAAGTCTACACTAGTAAGGGATACTCTAGTGTCCCGCGCAGAGCCCCCACCCTCCGGATGGACAGACATCACACTAGAGCAATCATACGAATACTGGAGTAGTTGATAGAGTTCTAAGAATAAAAGACTAACCATGTCCAGCACAGGGCGATCATGCAATGCAAGCATTGAATAATAACAAAACCATATCAAGAAGCATATACCCGATAACTCAGAACATACTTCAAGTAGATATCGGTAACCATAGTCTAATTCTATTACAAATGACCGAATATTACAAGAGAGAGCTAGAGATAAACACATACCAGAACTCTCGAGCAACTCCGGCGACTCGATGACTCCTAGACGTCTCCTAAACTCCACTAAGCCTAAAGACTATGCAAGATGAGCAAGAGAGGAGAGTTGTGTGGTGTGTGTGTGCTCTCATTCTCTACACCCCCTTGTATTTATAGCAGCGAGCCACAGGTGAGAACCTCTGCAACCGACCTAAAGGACCAATGGGGAGGCGCCACGTGCCCTGGTTGAGGCGGTGGGGCCCACGGGCCAGGTAAGCCGAGCAGGTAGGTCGGTCGGCCTGCCCGGGTCACCAACCGCCCCAACTTCTTCTGGCTGGCTGTCCTGGGCCTCCTTGTCTGATCCATGTTGGGGTTGTCCTGTCTTGACTTCATTTGGATTGGTTCTTGGGCTACATTTGGTCCATTTGAGCCTGAATCGTCGCTCTGATATTTTCTGTGATTTTATGTCGGGCCAAAGTGTGCTTGCAACCTCCATATTAGCTCCAAAATACAACTTGCATTTTCTAAAAGGTAAAGTGTGGTTTAGGGACTTTATTGAATAAGGATGCGTGTAAGAAATGCAAACTCTCATGATTTTCTGATCAAGTTGACGCCTGGAAATGATCGTTAGTGAGCGTCAACACCTAGCACATTGGACTCGAGCTCTAGCTTCTGCCTTTCTCCCTGCCTGTAGCATTTCTCTTGTTTATTATTTCTCTTGAAGGTAGTTTGTGTGTGTGTCACACTACCTCCTACCATGTTATCTATCTTACGCCTGTTTATGCAATTGAATATCCAATCTAGATTATGTTCATTAATTAGCCTATGTATCTTTATTCGCCGCCTTCCCTGCGGAAATATAAATGACACCCCAGTATACTCCGGGGTAAAATGCTACAGCGGTATTCCGTGCGCTTTTAGATTTATTCATGGTTTATGAAATAGCTGCCACCCCCTTGGCGTCTGCGGGCGTCATCGTTGTCTCTCAGTGGTGACGTTGGTACGCGCCAACAGGAAGCCAATACTAACATCAGCTCATTCCTGATCATTTCTGACAAAGACAAGGTTATGCATTTTCCTATGTCATAAGCATCCCAATGAGTCTAGTGCAGAGAGGCCATATGGCGGAACCAGTTTCTCCATCCTGGAGTAGAACTCGGCCACGATCTAAATGCTTGTGACCAATCTAGATTCATGTTGGCAGTCTTAAAGGGGATCCTATTGGTTTCTAGGTTTATGAAATTTGTTGGATCTGGATCGCCCATGGGGCCTAAACAAATTATGCTGGGCTGCTCTGCCATTGGGATAACTATGTTGTTTCTCATGTTCTAGAGAGAAGAAGAAGAACAATAATAAGCAAATGCAAGAACAGAGGTAATAGAGATTGCAGAAATGGCGAAAGAACAGAAGTAAAGAAGGACATTGTACCCGGGGGATCTCGAAAAAGTAGACCATTGCTGAAGAAAGGTGAGTCCTTGACGCTGCAAGAAGGGAAGATCTTGAGTCCCAAGAGAGTGCTTCGCATGAAATCTTGGGGGCGGCGGAGCAGATTTGTTCTTGAGGAGAGCGAAAGAAAAGGGTGCTGAAGAAGGATGTGCCGGTGGAGAAGAAGATGGGGTGACGGAATGAGATATTTATAGTGTTTGCTCCCAAGGGTATAATGAAGATTTGATGCGCCGCCTACACGATGTGCGAGGAATGGTTTGAACACTGTTGGGCATGTTGGTTCGGAAAGGTAATCATGACTGGAGCAAATATCAGAGCAAAAGGATATATTACTCTGAAACTGGGGGGCAAGTGTTGACACCATTTGTTGACACCAGCATGCGTGGCATGGAAGTCGGCCATATTGATAATACCGCTGCCGATGGGCTAGGGAATATTCTAGATTTGGTTCTGCGGACCCGGCTTGGATTCGATTTGTTTCGATTAGGAAATCTTTTACTTTTTTGCCAAGATATGTATCTTCCGTGATCGGCTAGGACTTGTTGGTTTAGACTATAAATAGCAGTTGTACGGGACCTAAGAAGGTTGATACATATCCAATAAACAAAGCTTTACGTTTCTGTTGCAATTTACTTTCTAGTCGGCGACCTCATTATTTTCTTTTGTACGAGTTCTTTAGAGCCGATCAAGGATGCCTCACATTCAAGCGACTTTATTTTCTAGTGAGTTTTCGTTTACCTAGTAAATCTAAGCTTTAGTTAACTGGCGCATCATTATTGCTTCGTTTAGATTTATTCAAAAGTTATCGAATTGCATCTAGGTTTTAACTTCAGGCGTATCGCTGTTGTCTCGTCTAGATTTGATTCACAATTTATCGATATTTTGCTAGATTTATAGGTTTTTCCAATTGTTTTAGCCTTTATCGATTTTATCCATCTTGAAATACGTTCTATCAGTTATCAGATTCCGCAATATTCTTATAATATCATCAAGGCATTTTAGATCTGTTTTAAGCGTAATCGATTAGCCTTATTCAAGTTACACATTCGTAGCTTTTATATCGTTGTGCACATACAATCGGCTGCCTTGGCCGATCTATCGTTTATCGTATCGGTCGCACTTTGCTGATTCAATTTCGCAAGCTTCCAGGTTATTATACGCTCGCACTAAATCGCTTTAATTGCTATCTTTTATCGTTTCCTGCATCAACAAAGCCTGCCGATACACTTTGCGAGAGATATTCGGAAAACCAGCCGATATGCTCTCAGATCTAATGTTTGCCGATTTCTTGTCAATTTACAGGTCAAATTGACTGGCACACTTGGTTCGAAAGAATTTGCAGTCTGGGCTTGGCGAACGGTGCTCTCAGGCTTGGTGTGTAGAATTTGCGTCAACAATATCAACTCTCTAGTCTCTATACCAGAAAATCACACACCAACTCTCCATTCTCATCTAGATGAACTAAAACAAGTAAATCATATCTATATATGCACAGCTAAAAGTACCACATATTTGAGTTCAAATGGTATAAAAATCAAGAAAACTTTCCCAATCTAAAAACCTCCCATTTCTCTATTTCTAAACCATAAAAAATGAGCTATACAAGAAATAAATGATGAGAGGAACAAATTCCTAACCTTTACAGCTGTTGAATGGACAGGGAATCAAAGAGTCTTCACAAATCGTGGAAGAAATGGGCAAGAACTTCCCCCACCCGAGCCAAGAACAGAAAGAACACTGAGCTGAATGGCTCGGACGGGGGAGGAAGAAGGGGGATAAAGGGTAGGGGTTATTTTGTCCCGATTGGAGCCACCAACCGGGACCCAAGGCAACATATTTGTCCTGACTGGTGGCTCCAACCGGGACCAATGGTCCCAAAGGCCTTTGGTCCCGGTTGGATCCTATTGGGGAGAGACTCCACCAAACAGTAGAGAAAAGAAGATAGATCCGAAGACCCACAAAATGAGAGCAAGTGGAGAGAGCTCCAAAAGAGAGGAGCCCCTTTGACCCCTTGGGTCAGCAGTATATATAGAGGGGGTGGGGCGGGAGACAATTTGCCCTCGGCCCCCTGAGAAGTACAAAATTCACACTTTGGGCCCTTGGGCCTTTACACTCAGCCCATTTAGCTTCATGGGCTTGGCCATTTCCCCAACAGTAGCCCCTCAGCTACTTTGGTTTGGTCAGTATGACAAAGCATAGTAGCTGAATACATATGAATTGGCCCAGACCTACGCCGACCTCAGCCACGAGGATTGTCCTCGTGAGGACCGCCCGCTCGTACGCCTTACTAAAAATGCGAGCCCCTCGAGCCGAACTCTGTCGACGAGGGAGAAGCCGAAGTCGTCGTCGCCGAAGGCAGACAGAAGCCAAAGTCATGGTCGCCGAAGGCAGACAGCGAGCCCCTCGAGCCGAACTCTGTCGATGACGGCGAAGCCGAAGTCGTCCTCGCTGAAGGTGGACGGCGAGCCTCTTGAGCCAAGCTCTGTCGACGAGGGCGAAGCCGAAGTCGTCCTCGCAGAAGGTGGATGGCAAACCTCTCGAGCCGAGCTCTGTTAATGAGGGCGAAGCCGAAGTCGTGGCCACCGAAGGCAGATGGCGAGCCCCTCAAGCTGAACTTTGACGATGAGGGCGAAGCCGAAGTCGTGGCCACCGAAGGTGGATGGCGAGCCTCTCGAGCCGAGCTCTGTTGACGAGGGCGAAGCCGAAGGCAGACGGCGAGCCCCTCGAGCCGAACTCTATCGACGAGGGCGAAGCCGAAGTCTTCCTTGCTGAAGGTGGATGGCGTGCCTCTTGAACCGAACTCTGTCGACGAGGGCGAAGCCAAAGTCCTGACCGCCGAAGGCAGACGGCGAGCCTGTCGAGCTGAACTCTGTCGACGAGGGCGACGCCGAAGTCATGGTCACCGAAGGCAGACGGCGAGCCCCTCGAGCCGAACTCTGTCGATGAGAGTGAAGCTGAAGTAGTCGTTGAAGCCAAAATGATGAACACCGGACAAGACTTGTTCGCCAGGAGGTGCTAGACCCCTGGCCCCACTGTAGCCCCACTTGTCCGGGGTTCGTGGTGGAGGCAGCATAGAAGGGACGAAGACCATTTTGAACGAAGATCTAAGTTTAAAACATGGCGACATAGGCGCAGAGCTAGAAAAATAGTTTGAACACCCCAAGAGCTCAGGAGGTGTCAGCCCAAAACTCTACAATTTCGCTCGACAGGTCCTTCCTGCCTTCTGCTTTGCGTATGGGAGGTCTTTAATATACTAGAAGTGAAGCTAAGGGGAGCAGGACCCATTCAGGGTGTGCGACCCATGCTTACTTCTTTCAAGCGTCTTCGCTTGGTATGCGCTGATGACTCCCCTCTTCGCTCGATGAAGAGGGATAGAGCATAGGTGCATATATATTTGACAAGAGATATGGGAACCGAAGATAGAAATCCCCCACTCTGAAGCTTGACTGTTAATTCACCTACAAAAACATATCATATCGTTTCAAATTATTACATTGCCTTTGGCTTTCTATGTCAAAGTGGTTCCGTCTTTGCCTTTGGCTTTACGCGCGATAGGACTTTCTTTGCCTTCGGCAGTTCCCACGACAAGACTTTCCTTGCCCTAGGCATTTCGCGTCGAAGGACTTCTCTGCCTTCGGCTTTTCGCACGACATGACTTTTCTTGCCCTCAGTATTTTGCACCGAAGGACCTCTCTGCCTTCGGCTTTTCGCACGAGAGGACTTTTCTTGCTCTCGGCATTTTGCGCCGAATGACTTCTCTGCCTTCGTCTTTTCGCACAACAAGACTTTTCTTGCCCTCGGCATTTTGCGCCGAAGGGCTTCTCTGCCTTCGGCTTTTCGCACGACAGGACTTTTCTTGCCCTCGGCATTTTGCGCCGAAGGACTTCTCTGCCTTCGGCTTTTTGCACGACAGGACTTTTCTTGCCCTCGGCATTTTGTGCCGAAGGACTTCTCTGCCTTCGGCTTTTCGCACGACAGGACTTTTCTTGCCCTCGGCATTTTGCGCCGAAGGACTTCTCTGCCTTCGGCTTTTCGAATGACAGGACTTTTCTTGCCCTCGGCATTTCGCCGAAGGACTTCTCTGCCTTCAGCTTTTCGCACGATAGGACTTTTCTTGACCTCGGCATTTCGCGCCGAAGGACTTCTCTACTTTTGGCTTTTTGCACGACAGGACTTTCTTGCCCTCGGCATTTTGTGCCGAAGGACTTCTCTGCCTTCGGCTTTTCGCACGACATGACTTTTCTTGCCCTCAGCATTTTGCGCTGAAGGACTTCTCTGTCTTCGGCTTTTCGCAAGACAGGACTTTTCTTGCCCTCGGCATTTTCACCGAAGGATTTCTCTGTCTTTGGCTTTTCGCACGACAGGACATTCCTTGCCCTCGGCATTTCGCGCCGAAGGACTTCTCTGCTTTTGGTTTTTCGCCACAGTGCAATGCAATGCAAGTGATGCAATATGAGATGAAATAAATGTGATGCTTTTGCAATGAGTAAAGATCGAAGGGTTGGCTATCAATCAAGGCCCACCCTTCGGATGAATTCCACTTTGTTATCTGGTGGAAATCTCATAAGTTAACTGCAATCAAGCAGTACCGAAGCCCAAATAGAATTATGTGAGACTAAGCATAGTCGTTGCAATATATAAATTAGTTCACTTCGGGGTAAAAACCGATAGCCCGAAGGAGAATCCTGCATCAACCTCGGATAACGGAAACCCCATATATAATTGTCTTCGGGGTGAAAACCATTAACCCGAAAGAGAATCTTGCATCAATCTCGGATAACCGAAACTCCATATATAATTGTCTTCGGGGTGAAAACCAATAGCCCGAAGATGGTATCTTGCATACAACATAGATAGCCGAATCCCCATATGGAATTTATTTTCTCTGGGTTGAAAATAAATAATCCGAAGGTTGTATTCTTGGTGAAAAGCCAGCGAAAATGATGAGTGGCTCCTTGCAGGTGGACAGTTAGCTTAAGCATATAATTAAATGAGGCGTTAGAAAGGGCAAATCATATGATATTAAAATTGCACTTCGGAAGGTAGAAAATTTATTTCGTGGAATCCAACCGAGATGATGCCGAAGGGTGATAAGCTAATCTTGTGAAATCCAACCGAGGTAAACTCAAAAGCTACAATTCCAGTCTTCGAAAGGTATTTTTCCATCCTTCCGAAGGTGTATTCTAATAGATTAATTATCCATCGCAAAGGAAATTGCCGGAGTAGATTAATTAGTTAGGCTTAAAGTAAAATCCATCTACGTGGAGACAAAAGCTGCTGACCGAAGATACTTAATTTTGAGGGCAAAAAATATGGTGCAGTTAAGAACCGAAGACCAAAAATCAATTGACCGAAGTTGTCGAAGAAATAAAGGCCCAGTCGAAGTACAATACTTATTATAAAGTCGAGTAAACATGCACCAAGAGCACGAAGTGGCTCGTCTGGTTGGCTTCGCTTCCTCCGAAGCTCCAGACCTGGGGTCGAACCCCAACAGCCATAAACATTTTTGAGTTATTTTTTTGGGTAAAGTCCATTTTTGGCCATCCAACTCTTGCCCAAGTTTGATTTTGGCCATCCAACTCCAAAACCGGGTAGCCTTGACCATCCAACTCTCAGAACCGGTCACATTTGGCCATCCTGGTGGTTTTGAGTGTGGTTTTGCTGACGTGGGCGCCACATGGCTATGGGCCCACCTGTCAGCCCTCCTCTCCCCCTTCTCTCTCTTTCTTCTCTCCTCTCCCTCACCCTCCCCTGTTCTATGCCACGGCAGAGGCTGCCGGCACAGGTTGCCGGCGATGCCTGATGGCCAGGCCACGCCAAGGACGACGCCCCAACCAGCCTGCGCCCGCCACCGCCCCGTCCCATCGCCTCAGCCACGTCTCGGCCATGCGCGAGCCCTCCCGGCACGCCGCACCCGGCCTTGCCGGCCACCACGACGAGCGTTGCGCCCTCCCCTACCTAGCTCTCCCCTCCCTCACTTGCTTCGCGTCGATGCCTCCCGCTTCCCTCTCCACTCTTCTTCCCTCCCAGAGCCAAGCCGAGCTCCTCTCGGAGCCCAGAACGGCGCCGCTACCCGCTAGGCTGCCGCGGGAGTAGTGTCCGGCCAGCGAGCGAGCGCGGCCCGTGGCGCAGCGCCCACGCTCGCGGCGCAGCGCCCACGCTCGCGGCGCACGCGCGGCGCGACGCCGTGACGGCTTGGCGCGGCGGGCGGCGGGGGTATGCGGCCAGGAGGCTAGTGGAGCTGGCCAAGGGCACGGTGAAGCTCACCGGCCAAGCTCAGCGTGGGGAGCGGCGGCGAAGAGGCGGGTTGACGACGTCCGGCGGCGGTGGCGATGGAGCTCTGCTGAGGACGACCTGCGGTAGGGGAATCGACCGGGTGAGGACTGGAATCGGGCGAGGAGAGGACGGGGAAGCTCCCTGCGCAAGAAATTGAAGGGAACCTCACCGGAGACGACGAATTGAGGGCGGCCGGTGGTGGGGGAGAAGGTTGCGCCGCCACCGCCCCCTGCTCTCCCGGGATTGACGGCGCCACATGGCTATGGGCCCAGCTGTCAGCCCTCCTCTCCCCCTTCTCTCTCTTTCTTCTCTCCTCTCCCTCACCCTCCCCTGTTCTGTGCCGCGGCAGAGGCCGCCGGCACAGGTTGCCGGCGATGCCTGACGGCCAGGCCACACCAAGGACGACGCCCCAACCAGCCTGCGCCCGCCACCGCCCCGTCCCATCGCCTCAGCCACATCTCGGCCATGTGCGAGCCCTCCCGGCACGCCGCACGCGGCCTTGCCGGCCACCACGACGAGCGTTGCGCCCTCCCCTACCCAGCTCTCCCCTCCCTCACTTGCTTCGCGTCGATGCCTCTCGCTTCCCTCTCCACTCTTCTTCCCTCCCAGAGCCAAGCCGAGCTCCTCTCAGAGCCCAGAACGGCGCCGCTACCCGCTAGGCTGCCGCGGGAGTAGTGTCCGGCCAGCGAGCGAGCGCGGCCCGTGGCGCAGCGCCCACACTCGCGGCGCACGCGCAGCGCGA
Organism: Panicum virgatum; assembly: GCF_016808335.1. Taxonomy (NCBI): domain Eukaryota; kingdom Viridiplantae; phylum Streptophyta; class Magnoliopsida; order Poales; family Poaceae; genus Panicum; species Panicum virgatum. The sequence continues at coordinate 18,116,057 of NC_053142.1, read as the reverse complement.
TGCCACGACGGCTTGGCGCGGCGGGCGGCAGGGGTAGGCGGCCAGGAGGCTAGTGGAGCTGGCCAAGGGCACGGTGAAGCTCACCGGCCAAGCTCAGCGTGGGGAGCGGCGGCGAGGAGGCGGGTTGACGACGTCTGGCGGCGGTGGCGATGGAGCTCCGCTGAGGATGACCTGCGGTAGGGGAATCGACCGGGTGAGGACTGGAATCGGGCGAGGAGAGGACGGGGAAGCTCCCTACGCAAGAAATTGAAGGGAACCTCACCGGAGACGACGAATTGAGGGCGGCCGGCGGTGGGGGGAGAAGGTTGCACCGCCACCGCCCCCTGCTCTCCCGGGATCGACGGCGGCATAGAGGAGCAGGGTGGCCCGCGGGGCGAGCAGGAGCAGGGACGCATGGACGGCACCCCGAGGTCCTCGAGGAACGTGCGGGAAGGCGAGCGGGCGGCCCCTCCGAGCGGCGGCGGCGACGGGGCAGCCTCGAGCTCAGGCCATGGCCAGGGCTCGGCGCGTGGCGGCGGCCTGCCTTGCCTGCCCTGCCAGCACCGCTCGAGCTCCGCCGCGGGCCCGCACCACCGGCCTGGCGAGCTGGAGAGGCGCGCGGGGGCAGGGCGGCGGCTGATGCAAGGTGAGAGGAGGGGGAGAGGAGAGAAGAAAGAGAGAGAAGGTGAGAGAAGGGCTGACAGGTGGGCCCCACCGCCATGTGGCATCCACGTCAGCAAAACCACAATCAAAACCACTAGGATGGCCAAATGTGACCGGTTTTGAGAGTTGGGTGGTCAAGAATACCCGGTTTTAGAGTTGGATGGCCAAAATCAAACTCGGGCAAGAGTTGGATGGCCAAAAATGGACTTTACCCTTTTTTTTGAGAAAACCAGGTTGCATTTTATTGATTCATATAAAGTATTACACATACATCCTTGCAAAGACATTCCTGAATAAAAAGAAAATTACATACTGGTCCTTGCAAAGTCTTCCCGGTTGTCTTCGTTACCAGGGAACGGAGCCACCACTCGACATTGGAACGAACGCCGAGCTTGCAGCTTGTGGCCGAACCCCACCTCAACAAAGAAGCTTCGAACGAAGCAACATATAGTTTTGAAGCCACATCGATCGGCACATAACTAGATGTGCACCTTGACCGCTGAACGCCCGGGCCAAAGCTAGGTAATGGCCAAATCTTCGCCAAGAGTACGGGATCGGAAGCCACAAGCACTGCTGACGACCCCGAAACACCCAGCGACAAAGCAACCCTATGGGAAAGCAACCAACTCAATTTCTCGAGCAAGGAGAAGACAAACCACCAACTCGGCTGCAGGAGTAGGTGTATTACATACCTCACAAGGTAATCGTCGGTGAAGATTGCACGGCGACCGTCCATGGTGCCGTCTCCTTCACCAGAAGTACCTCGGAGGGACAAAAGAACCGGTGGATGTCTCATTCCACCGGGAATCCTAGACTACAGAACCTACCTAAACTATAGTATATCTATGCGACTAGCCACCGATTGACCAACCCCCTCCACCTCCGATGCCGGCGAGGGCATCAGATTTGGAGGCAGAGGTCGAATCGGCGGCATATCGGATTTCCACCCTGGAGTCGCCTCGGTTTACTGTGTGGAGGGGAAAGAAGACTCGAGAGAGGATCTCTGATACCTCCTGACAACCTGAGCGGCAAGCGCAGGGGTAGGGACACATAGCGTCAACATTTTTGAGTTTGGAGTACCTGCTGTTCGCTGGGCTCGGTTTGGCTGCTGGCGAACTTGGCGCCGAAGCAGGCCGCCATCGCGTTGGGCCGAAGGGGGGCGCGGGCTGGCTCGCATTGGGCCGAAGGCCTTGGCGCCGAAGTAGGCCACCTTTGCGTTGGGCTGAAGGGGGCGCGCGGGCTGGTGGCGCCGCGTGAGCAAGCCGCAGCCTTCGCGTTGGGCCGAATACGATGCCAGGCCGAAGCGGGCGCCGGTCCCTTCGGCATGGGCCAAAGGCCAGCCGAAGGCATGGGCGCTGCAGCCTGTTCCCGCGATCGGGCCGAAGTTGATGTTGGGCCGAAGCAGCCGGCCTGAGTGCTGCAGCCCATTCCCGCGATCGGGCCGAAGTTGATGCTGGGCCGAAGCGGGCGCCGGTGCCTTCGATCGAGGTGCGAAGTTGAGGCTGTGCACTTTTCCTGCCCACCAGGTTAGCCCACCGAGGGTGTTTATTCATTGGCGAAGGGTTAGCTAGCAAAACATGCTAGCCGGATTAGTCAAGTATAAAAATATTTATCATAGATTGAAGCAAAAATGTATCCTCATCGAAGGATAAATGATGTCTTGTGGCGACATGCAGAAATGGCGGCGGCGAGGAGTGCTTTGCTTCGCGCGGGTCCGAAGCCTCGGTCATGTGCTTTGTCTGCGTTAATATGGAGCGAAGACCATAACTCGTTCATTTTGACCAATAAATAATAAATTAGAGATAATCTTATATCTGCAGTAGCTCGTGGTTAGTTGCAAATGTATGGACTTCGGTAGTAGTGGTGTAATATGAAATAACAGATGCAAGGGTCGTTCCCACGAACGCTTCGATGTCTCAAATCAATTATGTAAGCATGAGCCATCTAACCCGTGCTTGATGCTATAAATGAGTGGGAAATGCTTTTCCAGGAATTAATAATATGTGAACGAAGGATGAGAATCTAATAACATTGGTGTCAAATATGAGATTCCAGAATATATATCTTGGCCTGTGTGCTCAAGCGGAGCGAAGGGTAAAAGCTCCTGCCGAAAAGATTTGCAAATTAAACTTTATGGGCAAGTGGCACGTTAAAAAGCAGTGCAAATCTACCTATGTTAATTAAGAGACACAAGGTGGCTCACTTGGTTAGTTCCTGCAACCGCCGAAGGTGGAGGTCCGAGGATCGATTCCCTGCTCTGACTAGGGAGTCACTATGCATCACTTCAGATAGTTTCGCAACCCATCACTTGAAAGCTCATATGGTAATTACATTGCAGAGTTATTGGTTTGGATCGGCCATTAGATGGTTTGACTGATTCGGGAATTGGTTTGGATTGGCCATTAGATGGTTTGACTGATTCGGGAATAAAAGAAAGTATTGGTTGGAAGTATTAAATCGAGCATCTATATTAAATTTGGATTGCATCATTATTTTTTTATAAAAAAATCTTCAAAATAAGACCACGCTTGACTATATTTGCACAATATTTTTGAAAATCATTTTCTTTAATACTAAATAATTAATTTCAAATACTAAGAATAAATATTTTAACACCACGAACAAATATTTTTTATTGCGAACAAAATATTAAACATAATAAACAAATAATAATATACAATGAACAAAATATTAAACATTACAAACATTTGATTGTATAGGATAAAAAATAAAAAATAAATATCTATAACAAACAAGCCAATATTGTCAAACAATTTAATCTACAAAGCGAACAAATAATTTGACATACGAACAAATTAGTTACACGTAGATAAATATTTTTACATGAACAATAAATGCATCTGCATGGTAAAGAAAAGATTCTTATAAGTATACATACATGTGCTAACACATGCTGGTTTTTCACTCCTGCCTATATCAATCGCATAAGTATATAAAGAAATAAATTCTTAAATAATTCTAGGGTATTCGAGTGGTTGCGGAGAAGGGATTGCATGTATTACTTTTGGTGGTCTCTCATAGGGCTCGGCTGACTATATGTCGTTGGACTGGCTCCTGTAGTTCGAGGCGGGGAGGGGAATGGTTGGCTCGTGGGGTCCGATGGGGCTTATGCGTGCCGTGTTGATTAGGTCCACCTTGCAAGGTTAAATCGAATCGATTCGCCGTCGCCCTCGGTTAAGGGAACCTTGATCACCGAGTCGCATCGTAGTATAATGAATGGGATATGGAAAAATATCAGATGGATGGTGCTGAAATTGAAAGTTGTACTCTACCATGATTGTTTTAGAGAGGTTACTGCAAATATCTAGAGGATATTAATTTATATAGAATGTGAGCTAAAATATTAAAAGTAAGGATTCACCCTGAGATGCTTTTCTGCAAAACAAACCACCGGCCAAAAGTCTTGCATGTCTAGATAATGGGCTAAGTATACCCAGAGACAGGCAAGTCTTGCTGAGTATTAGTTGCTCAGAGTTTGTTGCCACACTTATTTCAGAGTTCATCCACCTTAATGTGGAAGGTTGGGAGGTTGTTGGCCCAGATGTTTAGATGGACTCCTGATTACACACCTTTGTGCAAAGTGTGTAATCTCTTATCGTAGCTGTCGGATTATCTGTTTATCCAACTTTTGTAAAATGGTATGTAAATTATCTTTGTATTGAACTCGGTTTGTAAAACTTAATGTTTCGCACAATGTACTGTGTTAGTATTTTCCAAGTATTGTCATGTTGTACCATCTGTGCCCAACTTTGCATGGGACTACCGGTGTTGTTTCGATCGGGACGTGGGTTGAGAAAGGACTGTCAAATTAAACCATTAAGCTAATGCGCCTGATGTGTTCAAATGATGACCATTACGCTTAATTTAGCGTTTTAATTTGGCTGTTCTGTTACAGCTGGTTTCAGAGCCGAAACACACCGGGGTGGTGAGAGCATGACTAATTTCAAGGTTTTACAAGTTAAAAATGAGTTTTTAATTTAGGATCGCAGTTATTTAGTTGTATGGGATGGTTATCCGTAATAGCCCTATATAGTCAGTGATTGAGTTGTAACTAGATGACAAGTTTTTCGTTGAAGAGGATATTGTAGGACCCTCATGCATCATGTCATTCATTATTGTAAGAATGCATATTAAAAATTTGACTTGAATTTGCTAGATGACTTAGCATAGAAGATTTTTTGCGGTCTGACCACCTTGTTCAGACTGGATATCCTACAGTACGATTCAATGCTCTACCTTCTGCATTTTTTGTGATTGAATTTTGTTGCTGTCATGATTATTTTTATGTAATCAGGATAATGTGACTGATCCAATCATGGTTGAATGCAGAATGGCGGACGGTAGCTCTGGAGACCCACCGCCACCACCCGATTTGGTTCAAGCCATTGCGGCTATACTCGCTGGGCGTGATGAGCAGATGACACTCCTCCATCTTCTTGTGCAGCAGGGGGCAATGCCGCGGCCTGAAATTCACCACCCGCCACCTGTTCCTGGGTACCCAGAGTTTCTGGGAACCCAGCCACTGCTTTTTCATAAGGCGGATGAACCACAGGAGGCCGGCAGCTGGCTTAGGACCATTGAGTCCAAGTTCACTTTGCACCCGTACAATGACAATGGCAGGGCAGGATTTGCAGCTCAGCAGCTCAGGGGTCCTGCACGCACATGGTGGGACAATCACGTGGCCATGTTCCCTACTAGCACTCGGTTCACTTGGGCAGAGTTCAAAGAAGCTTTCAGGGCACATCATATTCCAGCAGAGGTTATTCAAAGGAAGCTTACTGAGTTCTTAGCTCTGAAGCATGACAACAACAGCGTGATGCAGTATGCCCAGGCCTTCAACACTTTGTCCCAGTACGCGGGGTATCTTGTGGACACGGATGAGAAGAAACATGCTTGTTTCAAGTAAGGGCTTAGCAGCAAGCTCCAGGATCGCCTGGCAATGATTAACATGAACACTTTCAGCGAGCTAGTCAATGTGGCTATAATTCAGGAGGATGCACACCTAGCTCACAAGGCAGAAAAGAAAAGAAAAGCACCAGCAGCTGGCTCTTCTAGCAGCACCCCACAGAAGTTCCGCTTAGTGCAGTCTGGGCCACAGTGAGCCCCCTTCCAGCACCAGCCTATGTATGGGTTACCACAGCAACAGTCGGGATATCGGCCACCTCAGTACACACAGTCACAGGGGACAGTCAGGGCTCCTATTCCTCAGCAAAATGAGCAGAAGATTTGGGTGCCGCAGCAGGGGGTGCGCCCAAATTTATATCCATGCTACAATTGTGGGCAAGTTGGTCATTTTGCACGTAATTGCCTGATGCCACCTAAGCAAGGCCAAAATTCAAACCAGCAGAATTTGAAGAAAAAAGTGGCTCATTTCAAACCCGGGCAGGTGCACTACACTACCCTTGAGGGTATTCTAGAGGGAGCTCCAGTGATGGCAGGTACGTTTTCAGTAAACGATCTACCCGTTACTGTATTATTCAATTCTGGTGCTTCTCACACCTTTATTAGTAAGGAGTGTGCTATTAGACTAGGGCTGGAGATAGAACGTATGTCGAAGCCATACCATATACACTCACCCGGGGGGAAATTAATCACCAATCAATTTGTTAGGCAAGTGCCCCTATAGATGCAAGGGAAAACTATTCCTACGGCCCTTATAATGTTACCAAACCAGAGAGTAGATATTATATTGGGCATGAACTGTATGGAAGGTCAAGGAGTTCTCCTAGACACTACTTCACAATCGGTGCATATCAAATCCTCTATTCATGGTTCTATGACCTTGACTTTGAGGTACCATATGCCTTCGACACATACGGTGAATTAGGTTGAAGCCAAAAGTCTGGCCGAGATACCAGTGATGAGTGAATATCCGGATGTTTTTCCGGATGATTTACCAGGCATGCCACCGGACTGTGGCGTGGAGTTTGCTATTTAATTACTGTTGTTGGTCACAAATGACCCATTTTGTCCGTCAACTATCATGCAAAAGTCGAGCATCAGAACAAATAAATGTTAGCATAGGATGATTATTTGACAAATTCCACAAATGCTGGTCTGAGAATGTGTGCAAGTGAATGTGGGCCAAAACTGCATGTAACAACCATATTATCTAAGGCATAAATTCCTGGGCCAAGCACAAACAAGCCCAAAGGCCAAAAGGGCCCACTTGGCAGCTGCATATGGGAGAGAGACGCAGCCCATGAGCAGTGACACGTCAGCAATCCGAGGCAATCTCCTCTCGACCAATCAGACACGAGCAAGAAGATCCATGGATGCACCAGGGCATGCAACCGACATAGTTTCGCACCAAGTCACCAAGAACTGACCTAAGGGCCAACTCATCAGTCACGTGTCCAAATATGGGGGCAAAAGGCGGTGGCCACAGGTCGGCCGACCTCCTTGGTCCACCGACCTGGCACTGGGCCCTCTTGCCTCCAGCTTCCACGAGTCACTTCCCTATTGGCTCTAGAAGGCGGTTTGAGGATGATTGGCAACATTCCCGGGGTGGCTCCCTCCTATAAATAAAAGGGGAGGGGTGAGAATTAGACACAACACACAACACAACACCCTCTCAACTCACCTTCTCCCTTGGAGCTTGAGGCCTTCATCCTAGATGCTTAGGTAGACTAGGAGGTGTAGAAGAAGAGGAGGAGAGTGAGGAGGAGTCGGGGAAGTGCCAGGTCTGTCGGCACTTTTCTCCGCTTGTACCTCGATGGATGCTTATTCGGTTGTAAGTGTTCGAGACTTTCTTTGCTTATTTAGAATTAGAGTTTAGATCGCAAGTTATCATCTCTGCCTTATATTAGTTGATGTGTATGCTAGCGAGTAGCATTTGATCTTAGCTTAAGACCCCGGATAGAAAAGGGTAGTCTTGGCCAGGGCTAAGGTTAGTAGGGAAAGGCGTAGACGTGGTGTCTGGGCTGGATTATACCACTCAGTTGTCTGATAGTTCCACAGTTTCTAGAGGTAGCCGTCAGGTGGTGACAGCCCTGTTCGAGCCCTAGTAATCCTCCACGTTCGGATATTAGATAAAGCATTATTATTGGAGCTACCGGCTTGTTTAAGCCGGTCGATACTTTAGCTCGAAGTATACCGGAGATGTGATCTCTTCTTCTAGGCATAGATTCTAGATATAGAAAGTCCTCTCTTCTGTCTTCTCCACACCAGCGTGTGTGTCCTTGGATGAGCCTGAACCCGTAGATAGCATACTCACATTCCTCAGTGGATATGATACCCTGGAATACTCTTGGGTGAAAGCTACAACGGTATCCGTGCGCTTGCAGATTTTATTCGTGACGTTGCAAAGTACCAACAAGCATCCTGGCGCCGTTGGCGGGGAACGGTAGCTATATTATCTTCGGACTCAGTCATCCTCGTATCTTCTTTTTCTTTTTCTTTCCTTCTACCTCTGCCCCCGCTACCCTTGGAGCAGCTATCCTTTCCACAGCTCTCTACCCCAATGGGCGAGTTCTCTGAGCCATCACCACCTTCCTCATCTAGCTATGAACTTGGTCCTGGCTTTATAGGCATGGTTCGGAAGCGACCCTTCTCGGGGGAAATTCATGAAGATCCCTACGACCATTTGCAAGAATTCGAGGAACTGCGTTCGGGTCTAGAGACTCTAGGCATGACACAGGAAGCCTTGCGGTGGAAATTGTTTCTCTTCTCTCTTATAGAGAGGGCGGAGCAATGGTACACCCGCATGATAGGAAATATGAGCGGTGATTGGGAGGAGCTTCGAGATGACTTTTGTTACTCATTCTCCCTCACTGAACGCATAGACTCCCTACCGACCGACATCCTCGATTTTGAGCAATTAGAGATGGAGTCCATAGGTGCAGCATGGGCTAGATTCTCACGCCTTTTGGCATCTATCCTAGACATGTCTATACCTGATGAAGTATCGTTGAATGTTTTCTACACGGGTCTAGACATGGAAACTGCCCTAGAGCTTGACGTCGCCAGCGGAGGATGGTTCGCACACACAACTCCAGAAGAAGGAAGAGACATCCTAGATAGTTTTCTAGAAGACTCTTTCTTCGCTACCGACCATAGTGAACCCTGCTGGGAGGAATCCGCGTCGAGCCATGAGGGTTTCTCAAGACCCGAATCTGAGCCTTCATCTTCCATATCCCAATATTTGTTTGTTGAACTCTCTCCCGAACCACGAACACCGAAGGAATAAGAAATTCAACCTTCGGAGTTCTCTTCCCGTTTCGAGGATGATCCTTTAGGGAACATCAAAAACACCTCGAATCTTAGGCACTAGAAATCTACGGAATTGTTGTCTCCTTATGAGACACTCGATAAAATTTCCGCCATACACCCGCAATGGATTGGTCAAAGGAGGCAAAGCGTGCTTCTGAAGCAATTCGGATTATCCCAACCTCTGCAACCATCCCTTGTTCTATGAAAGGAAATATCGTAGAAGCTCTTCATGACCCTGCTGCTATGGTTTGCATTATACTCGAGTACCTTTTGGATACTCTTGTGGATAACAAGCCTTTCACAGTAGACAAAATCGAGGTGCATTTGGATTTCTACATCTACGATATCCTCTCATGGGAGCCTAGATAAAATGCTAAGGGAAAATGCTTCTGCCACTGTTGCCTCTTGTTTAGAAAATCTCATGGCAAAGCATTTCCCTGAGTAGAACTTGCTCGAGGAGATGGTGCATACATCTCCGTTTGTATCATCCGACCCCGTCCTCTTGGAAGATGTAGAATCTTCTGAAGAGTGCGACTTGAAAGATAGCCTTCACTTTTGTGAAGATGAACGTTCACTGTCCCCCTCAATCGAGTGCGAGCCACTTCCCACTGGCCCTGAATACATTGTTCTCGATCTTTATCGAGTTACAACTATGAGCTTCCACGATAAATCTCTTGAGATGGAGAAATCATGGGCCAAGGAATTTTGTGAGGCGCCGACTCTACAGTCCAACGAAAAGGATTTCTCACATGAGCATGGGAACTTCACTCTGGATATAGCGCATAAACTATGCTCAGTCAAAGCAACTCCAGAGTCAGGCATGCTTAGTGCACCATGCACACACAAGGACAACAACCACCTTATGGTCCTCTTCTGCAAAATCTTTAGAAGGTTGGTTGTAGATGTATATATTTATCGTAAACATTACAGATTTTGTGGGTGCACCGTGGCACTAACCTTGTAGCTAGCTTCAACGATTGGTGGTGAAACGATGACCCCTCATGGTCGAGCTTATGACCATAAAAACAAAGCACTACCGGGAGATAGACTGGATTATCATTTATTTATTTACTTCTTTATTTCCCTTTTAATAAAAAGCATGAGCATGTTCTAGGATATAGTTTTCCTTCGGGTATTTTTTGTCACTAACCATTCCAGGGGAAGATCAAAGAGAATGGCGGACAAACAATGCCTACGAACATGTGAGCTACACCAACTACAATGCCTCGATATGTCTTGGTGGAGGAACAACTACTGAAGGAGACTTGAACTCCATACACTTGAAGTTTTGCAAACTCCAAGTATGGGGGAGGTATGTGTGTACCCCAAAGTAAGTTCCTTTCTGAATTCATATCTTGTCTTGGAATTGGTGTATGTCCTCGCATCTTGCTCTATAAAAAATGAAAAAAATGAGAGGAATTGCCATGGTGACAACATTGAGTCTTTATCAACAAAATGCCATGGTAAGTGCTCTCAATGTCCTGCTTTTGACATTAAACAAAGCCCTGCCAAGAGGTCGCCCGAGGATCACCAGGTTTGTACTCATGCTTATCTCTTTTTGAATAAAACTCAATCATGTTTCCTTTATATGTTCTTGTATGCTCCGGTTTGAATGTGTGGTGCACAACGCATTCATAGACGTTTTTATTCAAGCATGGTGTTTGGGTTAAAATGTTCTCTTCAGTCAAACTAGACCTTGTGTCAAGTTTGATTGATGTTCTGGAGTTAATACTTTTATAGATATTGATTGCATATATGGACTAACCCTTGCAGAAAACTTCAAATCCAAAGTGGGCGAGTCATTGAGCTGAATTCAAGCAGAAAGCTAAGCCAAGGTTTTGGATCAATGTTGCACAACATATGCATATTGATGCAATCTTCATTCAGCCTTGCCTGAGTAAGTATCGTGGTGAGATTAAATTTTAGTTTCAATAAATTTTAGGAGCTCCCTGGTTCTTAAAACCGGTAGAGCCATTAGTTTGTTTCCATATTTTTGTTTTTGAATAAGCACCAGGTACAAGAACAAGTGTGGGGGAGATCACTCGGAACTTTCATGCATATACACTCGAGATCTCCCACAACACGTGCACAACACCGAACGAACCAGAATGCAAAAAGCCAAGATGAATCAGAGCCTGTAGTGGGCAGCGGAACCTCAGGTTCGGCTGACTAGTACTAGCTCCGATCATCTTCATCGCGACAGTTTGTGCAGTCTACCCCTCATACTCTCCCTAACCTATGAGTTTAAATGAAATCTTGATCAATAACGAAAATTAAACTCAAGGAGTATCCTCTGGCTCTTGTGCTTCTCTATGATTGGCTTGCATACCTTTTATTCTTTGCTAAGCCTGAGCTTGTGAATCATATCTTAGGGAACCCTTAATTGTTAAGTTGTTGACTAGTGAGATATGGTTTGATGGAAGAATCCTTTCTTTCTCTGTTTATATGTCTGGAAAATTTTTATCAAAAGGAAAACTTCCATAGCTTTACAACTCCACGTGTCTGTCCTACCAAAGCCATATGTTGATCTTCATGAGACAAATCTTCACACATATGTGCCTTGTTGTTACATTGAGCTTCATCAAACTTTGTGACCCTAGTGAGATGCCTTTCATACTTGTTTGATCAAGATCATGTGCACTCCACCAGCTGAACTTCTACACTCGAAGTCAGTTATGCCATTCCATCCATCCACAAAAAAACACTCCAATGATCTCTCTCTCTCTATTATCTTTCAAATGAGGCATGGGCTATTAAAAAAAGAGAGAGAAAAATGGACACATCAATGTCCATGAAAAAGAGAGAGAGAGAGAGAGAGAGAGAGAGAGAGAGAAATATATATATATATAGCCATGTCCTCATGTTATCCAAATAAAGGAGAGAGATTCATAGAAGGAGTATTTCATTCCATTATCCACCTTCCATATGTGCACAATCTTGACCAACTTGTTTGATTTGTTATCTCCATGGATCCGTTGTTTGATTTTGCACAGTGAGCGACATGAGAGACCCTATGGAGAAGTAAAGCTATGGTTGGTCTTTGTAAAAATATTTTCAAAACCCCAGTCATATGGCAGGAAAGTGAAGGAGACCAAAGTCAACACCATTCCACTCTTCAACTTCCCAAACAATTCATGGTGGACACTTTAAAATTCACAGGTAAGGGTGAAGCTTAGAATAATCTGTATGCAGGTGTCATATCATATGAAGTCAGGTCCGCCTTAGTTCTTGCCTTTACTCGAGGACGAGCAAAGAACTAAGTGTGGGGGATCTTGTTGACGGTCACTAATGATCCATTTTGACCATCAACTATCGTGCAAAAGTCGAGCATCAGAAGGAATAAATGTTAGCATAGGATGATTATTTGACGAATTCCACAGATGCTGGTCTGAGAATATGTGCAGGTGAAGGTGGGCCAAAACTGCATGTAACAAGCATATTATCCAAGGCATAAATTCCTGGGCCAAGCACAAGCAAGCCCAAAGGCCAAAAGGGCCCACTTGGCAGCTGCACATGAGAGGGAGACGCAGCCCATGAGCAGTGACACGTCAGCAATCCGAGGCAATCTCCTCTCAACCAATCAGACGCGAGCAAGAAGATCCATGGACCCACCAGGGCATGCAACTGATATAGTTTCGCGCCAAGTCACCAAGAACCGACCTAAGGGCCTACTCATCAGTCACGTGTCCAAATTTGGGGGCAAAAGGCGGTGGCCACAGGTCGGCCGACCTCCTTGGTCCACCGACCTGGCACTAGGCCCTCTCGCCTCCAGCTTCCACGTGTCACTTCCCTATTGGCTCTAGAAGGCGGTTTGAGAAGGATTGGCTGCATTCCTGGGGTGGCTCCCTCCTATAAATACAAGGGGAGGGGGTGAGAATTGGACACAACACACAACACAACACCCTCTCAACTCACCTTCTCCCTTGGAGCTTGAGGCCTTCATCCTAGATGCTTAGGTAGACTAGGAGGTGTAGAAGAAGAGGAGGAGAGTGAGGAGGAGTCGGGGAAGTGCCGGGTCTGTCAGCACTCTTCTTCGCTTGTACCTCGACGGATACTTATTCGGTTGTAAGTGTTCGAGACTTTCTTTGCTTATTTAGAATTAGAGTTTAGATCGCAAGTTATCATCTCTGCCTTATGTTAGTTGATGTGTATGCTAGTGAGTAGCATTTGATCTTAGCTTAAGACCCCGAATAGAAAAGGGTAGTCTTGGCTAGGGCTAAGGTTAGTAGGGAAAGGTGTAGGCGTGGTGTCGAGGCTGGACTATACCACTCAGTTGTCTGATAGTCTCACGGTTTGTAGAGGTAGCCGGCAGGTGGTGACAGCCCTGTTCGAGCCCTATTAATCCTACACGTTCGGATATTGGATAGGGCAGTATTATTGGAGCTACCGGCTTGTTTAAGCCGGTCAATACTTTAGCTCGAAGTATAACAGCGACATGATCTCTTCTTCTAGGCATAGATTCTAGATATTGAAAGTCCTCTCTTCTGTCTTCTCCACACCGGCGTGTGTGTCCTTGGATGAGCCTGAACCCGTAGATAGCGTACTCACGTTCCTCAGTGGATACGATACCCTGGAATACTCTTGGGTGAAAGCTACATCGGTATCCGTGCGCTTGCAGAATTTATTCATGACATTGCAAAGTACCAACAATTGCTACCGGGCTCGGCACCAATCTCTAGGAGACCATATCGGATGCCGCCCAATGAGCTAGCTGAATTAAAGAAACAATTGGAGGAATTACTCGATAAAGGGCATATCCGTCCTAGCACTTCACCTTGGGGTTGTCCGGCACTCTTTGTTAAAAAGAAAGATTAGGGCCTCAGGATGTGTGTGGACTATCGGCCCTTGAATGCCGTCACAATCAAGAATAAATACTCACTTCCCCGGATTGACATCTTGTTTGATTAGCTAGTCGGGGCCAAAGTATTCTCAAAGATTGATCTTCGTTCTGGTTATTGTTGACACTCACTAACAATCATTTTCAGGCGTCAACTTGATCAGAAAATCATGAGAGTTTGCACTTCTTACACGCATCCTTATTCAATAAAGTCCCTAAACCACACTTTACCTTTTAGAAAATGCAAGTTGTATTTTGGAGCTAATATGCAGGTTGCAAGCACACTTTGGCCCGACATAAAATCACAGAAAATATCAGAGCGACGATTCAGGCTCAAATGGACCAAATGTAGCCCAAGAACCAATCCAAATGAAGTCAAGACAGGCCAACCCCAACGTGGATCAGACAAGGAGACCCAGGACAGCCTGCCGGAAGAAGTTGGGGGCGGTTGGTGGCCCGGGCAGGCCGACCGACCTACCTGGTCGGCCGACCTAGCCCGTGGGCCCCACCGCCTCAACCAGGGCACGTGGCACCTCCCCATTGGTCCATTAGGTCGGTTGCAGAGGCTCTCACCCATGGCTCCCTACTATAAATACAAGGGGGGTAGAGAATGAGAACACACACGCACACACACCCCACACACCTCTCCTCTCTTGCTCATCTTGCATAGTCTTTAGGCTTAGTGGACTTTAGGAGAAGTCTAGGAGTCATCGAGTCGCTGGAGTTGCTCGAGAGTTCTGGTATGGGTTCATCTCTAGCTCTCTCTTCTAATATTTGGTCGTTTGTAATAGAATTAGACTATGATTACCAATATCTGCTTGAAGTATGTTCTGAGTTATCGGATATATGCTTCTTGATATGGTTACGTTATTATTCAATGCTTGCATTGCATGATCGCCCTGTGCTAGAGATGGTTAGTCTTTTGTTCTTAGAGCTCTATCAACTGCTCCAATATTCGTATGATTGCTCTAGTGTGATGTCTGTCCATCTGGAGGGTGGGGGCTCCGCGCGGGACACTAGAGTATCCCTTACTAGTGTAGACATGGTGTCTAGATTAGCTAAGAGTTGCTGGATGTCAACTATACCCACGGTTTGTAGAGGTAGCCGGCAGGTGGTGACAGCTCTGTCCGAGTCCGAGTAATCCTCCACGTTGCTTCGATAGCGATCTCCCTGTTGTGTATTTTAATCTCTGACAAGCTAACCAATGAGAAAGTATAGATATAGCTAGCCTAGCACAGTTGACTCCAGCTCTGACTTCAGCCTTGCTCCCGGCCTAGAGCATCTTTAATCTTTCTTTTATTTATTTATCCAAGAGGGTAGTTTGAGTGTGTCTCACACTACCTCCTACCATATTATTATCTTACCCCTATTTATGCATGAGAATATCCAATCTAGATAAAGTTCATCAACTAGTCTATATCTCTTCACTCACCGTCTTCCCTGCGGAAATATAAATGACACCCCAGTATACTCCCGGGTAAAATGCTACAGCGGTATTCATGTGTTTGTGGATTTATTCGTGATTCATGAAATACTGCCACCCCAATTGGCATCTGCGGGCGTCATCGCTGTTTCCCGGTGGTGACATTGGTAGGCGCCAACAGTTATCATCAGATAAAGATTAGAGTTGAGGATATTCCCAAGATGACTTTCTCTACTAGATATGGGCTTTATGAGTATCTGGTTATGTCTTTTGGGCTAACAAATGCCCTGGCACATTTCATGTATCTCATGGACTCAGTATTCATGCCTGAATTGGATAAGTTTGTCGTGGTTTTCATTGATGACATTCTTATATATTCCAAAAATGAAGAAGAACATGCAGAGCATCTTCGCATTGTTCTCCAGCGCCTCAGAGAGCATAAGTTATATGCCAAATTCAGTAAATGCGATTTCTGGCTCAAGGAGGTTCAATTTTTGGGTCATATCATTTCTGAGAGTGGTATTTCTGTGGACCCCAGCAAGATTCATGATGTGTTAAATTGGAAGACCCCCGAGTCAGTTTTAGAGATTCGGAGTTTCCTTGGGCTAGTAGGATATTACCGGCGCTTTGTTCCGGACTTCTCTAAAATTGCTAGGCCTATGACTGAATTGCTTAAGAAGGGGGTAAGGTTTAATTGGGACGATGAATGTGAACAGGCTTTTTAGACTTTGAGAAAGCTTTTGACATTGGCCCCTGTATTGGCTCAGCCCAATATTACTCGGCCCTTTGATATTTATTGCGATGCATCAGGTATGGGTCTCGGCTGTGTCCTCATCCTTGTTTTGGCTCAGCCGGATGTCACTCGGTTCTTTGACGTTTATTGTAATGCATCAGGTATGGGTCTGGGCTGCGTCCTCATGCAAGATCGGCGGGTGATTGCTTATGCTTCCAGAGCCCTCAGGCAACATGAGGAAAATTATGCCACTCATGACTTGGAACTAGTAGCAGTGGTGCATGCATTAAAGATCTAGCGTCATTATCTTCTGGGTAATCCCGTTCATATATACTCAGACCATAAGAGTCTTAAGTATATCTTCACTCAGAGCGAGCTGAATTTGCGCCAGAGATGGTGTTAAGAATTGATCAAGGATTATGACATGGAGATTCACTATCACCCGGGCAGGGCAAATGTTGTGGCCGATGCACTGAATCGCAAAGCAAGTTGCAGCTGCATCTCAGTTACAGTTTTACATGAAACTTTGTGCCAAGAACTGGAGAAGATGAATTTGGCTATTGTGTCTGAAGGTACTCTTGCTAACATCACCCTCACTCCAACACTTCGGGATCAAATTGTTGCTGCTCAGAAAGATAATGTGGGCATAGAAAAGATTAGACAACGGCTCATGGAAAATGATCCATAGGCTGCATGCATCAGAATAATGAGGATGTGTTATGGTTTAAGAACCGGTTGGTGATACCTAAGGAGTTGGAACTTTGGAAACAAATTCTTGATGAGGCTCACCTCTCTAGGTATTCCATTCACCCCGGCAGTAACAAAATGTATCAGGATCTCAAATAGCGATTTTGGTGGACAAGAATGAAGCAGGAAATCGTCAAATATGTGTCTGAGTGCGACATTTGTAAAAGGGTTAAAGCGAGCCACTTGAGATCAGCTGGTCTTCTTCAGCCGCTGACTATTCCATGAGGAAAGTGGGAAGATATTAGTATGGATTTCATTGTCGGACTTCCCAAAACTGCAAAAGGATATGACTCCATTTGGGTTGTAGTGGATCGTCTCACTAAGTCCGCTCATTTTATTCCAGTCAAGACAGTATATAAATCCCACCAATATGCTGAGCTATACATTGCACAAATTGTGAGTCTTCATGGTATCCCTAAAACCATTACATCCAACAGAGGCTCACAATTTGTTGCACGTTTCTGGGAACAACTGCTTGCATCTCTTGGTACTCAGCTCATTCACAGTTCTGCTTATCATCCTCAGACCGATGGACAGACAGAGAGAATAAATCAAATTCTAGAAGATATGCTTAGAGCATGTGCATTATCTTATAGTGAGAAATGGGATGAATGTCTGCCATTGGCTGAATTTGCTTATAACAATAGTTATCAAGAAAGCATCAAAATGGCTCCTTTTGAGGCATTGTATGGGCGGAGATGTAGAACCCCATTGAACTGGTTAGAAGCCAGTGAAAAAAATTTCTTTGGGCCTGATATGGTTAATGAAGCAGAAGAACAAGTTCGCCTCATACAAGTATATCTCAAGGCTGCCCAATCCCGCCAAAAGAACTATGCAGATAAGAGACGCCGACCCTTGGTATTCCAAGTTGGTGATCCTGTTTATCTTCGAGTGTCCCCAATGAAGGGTGTTCAACGGTTTGGCGTGAGAGGAAAATTGGCACCTCGATACATTGGACCTTTTCCTATTATTGAACAATGTGGACCGGTCGCATATCGCCTGGAACTTTCTTCGCATCTAAGGGCGGTTCACAATATTTTTCTTGTCTCTCAACTCAAGAAGTGCCTCCGTGTTCCAACGGAGGTAGTTGATATGGAGAACCTCCAGCTGGAACCCGACCTTGGTTATCCTGAACATCCTGTTAAAATTGTTGGTCACAAGACTCGAATTACTCATAATCAAGTCAGCCACTTTTATAAAGTTCAATGGAGTAATCACTCTGAGCGAGAAGCTACTTGGGAAACGGAGGAAATTGTTAAATCCAAATATCCCGAGTTGCTACAGGCTCATCAAGGTACCTATCACACCCACTTTCTTTTCAATTTAGCATTCACACCATAATCTCGGGACGAGATTTCTTTTAGGGGGGAGGGTTGTAACACCTGCTTCATTAGCTGCTTGAGCACAAGTCAAACACAGTTTGAATTGTTCAAATTAGCTAAAAATCTCACTTGCTCCCATCCGGTGGCCCGTGGGTGCACGACGCGCGGTGAGCGCTTGCTCGTCGGCATGCTGTGCCATGTCACGTGCCAACCATCCTCGATGGGCGTACATGCTTAGGGGAGGGCACAGCCAATGGTTGGGCTCCAGCCGCCGTCGCTCATATCGAGACCGAGCGCCGGTCCGGTTGTCGCCACGCGCCGGCAGCCCAGAGGCGAGTCCTCCCCTCTTTTCTGGACATCCTCGGCGTCCTGGACATCCTCGTTCAAGCCTCCAAACCCAGCTCGAGCCCTGACTCTCTCTCTCCCTCGCTAAGTTTCTTCTTCCTCCATTCCTCAATGGACAGAGCTTGAGCACCTCGCGTTCATCGACCAAATCCGCGAGCTCCCCTCAATGGATTCCAAATCCACTGCACCCGAAGATTCCTTACCTCCCTAGCTCCCCCCTCAACGCCTCGAACCACAGCCACGACCCCCATCTCGCAGGGAATCCCGGATTCCCCGGCCGTCAGTCTGAGTTTCACCCAAACTCGACCTCACCGTGGAACTTCATCATCCGGGCACCGTTTCTTTCGTCCAAGGGCTCAAATCGACTGTAAGTGAGCCACTCATGCTAGTGCTCCCCTCGTTCTTCCATGTTCACGTCGTTTCCGCGCTCGTTAACGAGCCTCGCTAGCCGGAGCTGTAACTCGCCACTAGCATGGCAGGCCGATCCTTCTCATGCACAACACCCTTGGTGGGATTCTCCTCATCACGTAGATAGTGTAGGTGCCAGCCCCGCTGGCGGGCGGCCTCGCCGCCAGGCGGGAACAGCGCGCCACGCCACCGGCCCTAGCTTTGCCTGGACATGGCTGGCGTGCGTGCGTGGCCTGGGAAGAATGCCAGCCCCTTCCTGACCAGTGGGGCCGGCTGGTCAGGGGGAGGTTAAGGAGTGGATTTGTTGTTTTTTGAATTAATTTAGCTGAATGTTCTAAAATGCGTAACAAATCAACCAAAAATGGTAAAAATACAAAACCAATTTTGTTGGGTTCATTAGCTCCAGATCTACAATGAAAAAATGTTCATGCATGTGCGCTGTCCTTTGCCCCTGGTAGAATTTAAATTGCATTTAGGCTTCTTGCATTTAGGCATGAGTGACTCATTGTAGAATTCTCGTATCCAGAACACATAGATTAGTATGTAAATATAAAATATATCTAAAACTAATGCATCTTACTAGGAGTGAATGATTTCTTTACATACAAAATTCTATAAAAATGGGAAAAATATGTTAATAGTACTCTTGCAGGTTAGGATCTGTCTTGAATTGGTTCATGATCTAAGTCAGATATTTAGGTAACTTCAATGTCCCTAGCAATTAAGGATTAAGCTTGTATCACTCTATAGACATACGTTTATGTAAATTGTTAGTTATTATATATATATATACCCGATCAATGTTTGCTTTATGAGTTGTAAATCATGACTGCCTTTACTCATCATTTGTGTCCATGCATATAGAATCCGTAGCAGAGGAGGTCGTGTACGAAGTGGTCGTAGAGCCGTAGGAGCAAATATCCAGGAGGAGACTCACAAGGACTTGACCCAAGGCCCAGTTCACCCTAGTGCGGAGCAGCAACCCAAAGGCAAACCCCGGTGCATAACCCCTAATTTAAATTTATGCAATGTATTTAATTAAGTAATTGTGCATTAGGTTATAGGATTTCAATGAAACCTTAGAATGCATAATTCCTAGGTTCCATGAGTCCGATACTAGTAATTGCAAATCGCTAGTCATGCTATCCTAAATAGGGCTCGGTAGAAGTCGAGTAATTTGCTGTTACTCGCAAGATATATGATGTTTTATTTTCCAATATATGAGTTACTCAGTTCAAGAATGGATGGTATGGAAATAGGAGACCGGACGGGGAATGTTAGCCTTGTCTGTGTTGCTTAAGGACCGTTCGTTGTTGGCCCTGCTGATCGAGTTTGAATTGTACTAACCGCATGCCGTGTAACACCCTAATTTAAATTTCAGAATTTAATAATAAATTTAATTGGTTTATTTAATTTTCTAGGATTTAATTTGCTTAGCCTTGCATTTATAATTTATTTTTGCTTCATAAAGTAATTAAAATTTATTTTAGGGCTAAAATGTGTGTGCATTCATGCTGGTGCACTGTTTTATTTGTTTGAGTGCATAGGGTTTGAATTCAAATTTGAATTTGAATTCAAATAGGTTGAGTGGTGTTTGAAATAGGAAATAGAATAGGAAAAGAGGAAAGGAAACCAGAAACCAAACAAACCCAGCTGACCCGTTTTGGCCCAACTCCATCCCGCTCTCTCTTCAGCCCATCAAACCGAAGCGGCCCAGCCCTTCCCCTCCTTCTCCCTCGCCCCGCAGCCCAGCTCTGTGCGCTCAGCCCGCGACCCCCTCCTTCCCTTGGGCCCGCTCCGTAGCCCAGCAGCACTGCCCCGCGAGCCGGACCCACGCCGCGTCAGCCCAGAGCACCGGGCGCTCCACTGACAAACCGGACCCACGAGCCAAGCTTGTCTTCCCCGCCTATCCCGGCCGCACAACGGCCAGCTGCGATCCCCGCCCGAGAGTCTCGCTGGTTTCCTTCTTGGGCGCGCACGCCGAGATCCCCGGCGCCCTCTTTAAACCACCCCGCAACCCCCAGGAACCCCATCCCCCACGCTAGCGCCGCCCCAAACCCTAACACGCCCCGTCTTGCCACCGGAGCAGAGCCGCTGCTCCGCCGCGGCCACGCCGCCACGCTGTGTCCCAGACCCTGCAACCCATCACCGCAGCTTCGCCTCAGGCCCAGGAACGACCCTGCGGCCACCATCTCCAACCTCGGTCCACGGCCGTGCCGGAATTTCACCGGAGCGCCATCATAGGTGAGCTCGGCCGCCACCATGATTTCTCACCACCGATGAACGTTGGGTGCCCCTAATTCCCGGTCCTCATTCACAGCTTGCCTGCGGACCGCCCTGTGGAGACCAGACGCCCGGAGGTGCACGCCGTCATCCACATCCCCGAGCTCCGCCCCACCTCCGCCGCCGGTCAACGCCGTCGACGCACCCGCACGGCCACGCAGCTCGATTCGAGCCTCGGTGAGCAGTGTCCCGTCCTCCTATCCCTTTTGCACCGGCTAGCACGGCACATAGGCCATCCCGGTGGTCGAAAATCCTGCACCGGTGCTCCGCCGCCGTGCAGTCCGCAGCCCCACCGTAGTGCGCGCCGTTCCCAGCCTCCCCAAGCCCAGATTTGTGCCCAGTGGGTTACCCATGTCGAGCACATTCTTTGGCACCAAGCTGCAGCCCGAACGGACCCTTGGAGCGCCGGATTGGCTTTCTCCGGCGCTGCTCCGCCGCGGGAAGTCGTCGCCGGCGGCCTTCCGCCGCCGCCCGCACCCCCAACCATCCTGAGACGCCCGATTAGAAGCCAACAGGTGAGATTAGATCAGATCCAGATCGTGTCCGGATCGTCAGATCCAAAACCAACCGCCCAGATTAAAACATACCCCTTCGGCCTGGCAAATTTGTTAAAGAGCCCCTGTCCTTTTGGGTAATCAACCCGCAGTCCTGTGCCGTTCAAAACTAATTCCAACCAGGCCCTATTTTATTCACTTAGACCCCTGATCTTTTCCCTTTTAGAACCCGCAGTCCAGCCCCTGACTTTTTGCGCGTTAGCCCCTTGAGTCTATGGGTTAATTGCGTATAAGTCCCCAGTTTTTGCCCAGAACCCCCCTGTAGCTCAGTTTTTCTCGCAGATAGGTCCCTGGATCTTGTTTTAAGCGTAGTTTTCACGTTCTAGCTCCGTTTTAGGTGTTCTTTATGTCCACGCGATCGTTGTAATGCGTAGAATAGTTCTAGCTTAGTTTTGTTTGCTGTTTTCATGTATTGTTGTACTGTTTGTTAGTGTTTGCCTTTGTTTGCATGTATGTGTATGTGCTGGACTTGTTTTGGTGTTGCGATCGTAAGTAGACGTTGATCCATCTGAGGAGTACCAGGAGCCATCTTCAGAGCAGTTTGAGCAGCAGGAGAACTTTGAGGAAGGCAAGTATAACATGAACAACACCTATCACTTTAGATACATTTTCATACTGCATTTTAATACTGTATGCCTATAAGGACTCTCCTAGCCACTTTATATCCTTTATATATCCCTTGGGTTGTATTTTGGTTAGTTGTGCTAGGTTGCTGCGCTCTCACACATAATGGTTCTTTTTAATTAATTTGATTAATGGTATATGCAACTTAATTCTGGGAGTGGCCCGTTTGAGTGGCTCACGTCTCGTTAAAATGAGTTTTTCTAGAAACATGGTTTAGGGGGGGCAGCACGGTGCTTAGTGCTGGGTTTGCCACTCTCCATAAGGACCGGTTCATAGAGTGACAACCTGGGAAAATAGCGCTACCACAAGACTGGAATGGGACAGTCTTGGCGTAATAATTAGTTCTTTTTGGTTTGGAGTAACTTACCGACGGGGCAAAGGTGGTAAGCTTCTATGGCCCTCGTACTGAGTGGCCTCGTCTGTGGTATCTTGACGCCCACTAGACCTGCTCCATAGTCGCCGATCCAACCCTCGCGGTTACTCCTTATCAATGAGATTCTTTGTAAAGGCCTCGTAGTGAGTTTGCTAGCCATCTCACCTAAGGAAGTGTGATGAACAACTAGCATAGCTCACGACTTGTGGGTAAAGATGTGCAACCTCTGCAGAGTGTAAAACTGGTATACTAGCCGTGCTCACGGTCATGAGCGGCCCAGATCCTCCTTTTATTTTCCAATATATGAGTTACTCAGTTCAAGAATGGATGGTATGGAAATAGGAGACCGGACGGGGAATGTTAGCCTTGTCTGTGTTGCTTAAGGACCGTTCGTTGTTGGCCCTGCTGATCGAGTTTGAATTGTACTAACCGCATGCCGTGTAACACCCTAATTTAAATTTCAAAATTTAATAATAAATTTAATTGGTTTATTTAATTTTCTAGGATTTAATTTGCTTAGCCTTGCATTTATAATTTATTTTTGCTTCATAAAGTAATTAAAATTTATTTTAGGGCTAAAATGTGTGTGCATTCATGCTGGTGCACCGTTTTGGCCCAACTCCATCCCGCTCCTCTTCAGCCCATCAAACCGAAGCGGCCCAGCCCTTCCCCTCCTTCTCCCTCGCCCCACAGCCCAGCTCCGTGTGCTCAGCCCGCGACCCCCTCCTTCCCTTGGGCCCGCTCCGCAGCCCAGCAGCACTGCCCCGTGCGCCGGACCCACGCCGCGTCAGCCCAGAGCACCGGGCGCTCCACTGACAAACCGGACCCACGAGCCAGGCTTGTCTTCCCCGCCTCTCCCGGCCGCACAACGGCCAGCTGCGATCCCCGCCCGAGAGTCTCGCCGGTTTCCTTCTTGGGCGCGCACGCCGAGATCCCCGGCGCCCTCTTTAAACCACCCCGCAACCCCCAGGAACCCCATCCCCCATGCTAGCGCCGCCCCAAACCCTAACACGCCAAGCCCCGTCTTGCCACCGGAGCAGAGCCTCTGCTCCGCTGCGGCCACGCCGCCACGCTGTGTCCCAGACCCTGCAACCCACCACCGCAGCTTCGCCTCGGGCCCAGGAACAACCCCGCGGCCACCATCTCCAACCTCGGTCCACGGCCGTGCCGGAATTTCACCGGAGCGCCATCACAGGTGAGCTCGGCCACCACCATGATTTCTCACCACCGATGAATGTTGGGTGCCCCTAATTCCCGGTCCTCATTCACAGCTTGCCTGCGGACCGCCCTGTGGAGACCAGATGCCCGGAGGTGCACGCCGTCATCCACATCCCCGAGCTCCGCCCCACCTCCGCCGCCGGTCAACGCCGTCGACGCCCCCGCACGGCCACGCAGCTCGATTCGAGCCTCGGTGAGCAGTGTCCCATCCTCCTATCCCTTTTGCACCGGCTAGCACGGCACATAGGCCATCCCGGTGGTCGGAAACCCTGCACCGGCGCTCCGCCGCCGTGCAGTCCACAGCCCCACCGTAGCGCGCGCCGTTCCCAGCCTCCCCAAGCCCAGATTAGTGCCCAGTGGGTTACGCATGTCGAGCACATTCTTTGGCACCAAGCTGCAGCCCGAACGGACCCTTGGAGCGCCGGATTGGCTTTCTCCGGCGCTGCTCCGCTGCGGGAAGTCGTCGCCGGCGGCCTTCCGCCGCCGCCCGCGCCCCCAACCATCCTGAGCCGCCCGATTAGAGGCCAACGGGTGAGATTAGATCAGATCCAGATCGGGTCCGGATGGTCAGATCCAAAACCAACCGCCCAGATTAAAACATACCCCTTCGGCCTGGCAAATTTGTTAAAGAGCCCCTGTCCTTTTGGGTAATCAACCCGCAGTCCTGTGCCGTTCAAAACTAATTCCAACCAGGCCCTATTTTATTCACTTAGACCCCTGATCTTTTCCCTTTTAGAACCCGCAGTCTAGCCCCTGACTATTTGCGCGTTAGCCCCTTGAGTCTATGGGTTAATTGCGTATAAGTCCCCAGTTTTTGCCCAGAACCCCCCTGTAGCTCAGTTTTTCTCGCAGATAGGTCCCTGGATCTTGTTTTAAGCGTAGTTTTCACGTTCTAGCTCCGTTTTAGGTGTTCTTTATGTCCACGCGATCGTTGTAATGCGTAGAATAGTTCTAGCTTAGTTTTGTTTGCTGTTTTCATGTATTATTGTACTGTTTCTTAGTGTTTGCCTTTGTTTGCATGTATGTGTATGTGCTGAACTTGTTTTGGCGTTGCGATCGTAAGTAGACGTTGATCCATCTGAGGAGTACCAGGAGCCATCTTCAGAGCAGTTTGAGCAGCAGGAGAACTTTGAGGAAGGCAAGTATAACATGAACAACACCTATCACTTTAGATATATTTTCATACTGCATTTTAATACTGTATGCCTATAAGGACTCTCCTAGCCACTTTATATCCTTTATATATCCCTTGGGTTGCATTTTGGTTAGTTGTGCTAGGTTGCTGCGCTCTCACACATAATGGTTCTTTTTAATTAATTTGATTAATGGTATATGCAACTTAATTCTGGGAGTGGCCCGTTTGAGTGGCTCACGTCTCGTTAAAATGAGTTTTTCTAGAAACATGGTTTAGGGGGGCAGCACGGTGCTTAGTGCTGGGTTTGCCACTCTCCATAAGGACCGGTTCATAGAGTGACAACCTGGGAAAACAGCGCTACCACAAGACTGGAATGGGACAGTCTTGGCGTAATAATTAGTTCTTTTTGGTTTGGAGTAACTTACCGACGGGGCAAGGGTGGTAAGCTTCTATGGCCCTCGTACTGAGTGGCTTCTATGGTTACTCCTTACCAATGAGATTCTTTGTAAAGGCCTCATAGTGAGTTTGCTAGCCATCTCACCTAAGGAAGTGTGATGAACAACTAGCGTAGCTCACGACTTTTGGGTAAAGATGTGCAACCTCTGCAGAGTGTAAAACTAGTATACTAGCCGTGCTCACGGTCATGAGCGGCCCAGATCCTCCTTTTGATTAGCGGGGTTATCTTCCTTTGGTTAGGAGGGTTTCCCCGGGTGGTTGGTTTGGTTCTCAGTAGTTCATAATTAATTTTGATTAATTATTATGTAACTGGGTTTTATGGTAATTCATCAACTTGTAGTAAATAGCTTTAATAAATTTTGCCAAGATTAAAAGCTAATGCAGTTAAGTCAGCCAACCTTAGAGCCTCATAGTTTGTGTTATACTTGTTGAGTACAAGTTGTGTACTCACTCTTGCCTACTCTACTCTTTTTCCTCTTAGGGATACTCTACTGCTGCTCAGTTCCTGCCGACGCGAGGGAGTTCACTCAGAGCTACTAGGAGTACGAGGACTTCTAGGCATTCGTCTCCCAGTCGATGTCCCTGTGGTGCCCAGCTTCCGAGAGACTTCGTATATGTTTTACGCTTCCTCATACTCTGTATCAGACATTTTTTTCATTAATATAATAAATAACATTCATATTCGCTTTATTATATCTTTTTACGTGATATGTGCTGTGATATATTGTTCATTCTGTTGTATATACGTGTGACTTGATTCTGGCACGTATATGATTGCTCGGTTTATGTCCTTTTATAAACCGGGTGTTACATGTCGGGAGTAGGAGGTAGTCGAAACCGGTAAGTCTAGTACTGCTCCACTTTGAAAGTACAGGAACCCACACCCAACTCCTAGGGTAGTCGAGTGACCGCGGAGAAGGGGTTGCATGTATTACTTTTGGTGGTCTCTCGTAGGGCTCGGCTGACTATATGTCGTTGAGCTGGTTCCTGTAGTTCGAGGCGGGGAAGAGAATGGTTGGCTCGTGGGATCCGACGGGGCTTATGTGTGCCATGTTGATTAGGTCCACCTTGCAAGGTTAAATCGAATCGATTCGTTGTCGCCCTCGGTTAAGGGAACCTTGATCACCGAGTCGCATCGTAGTATAATGAATGGGATATGGAAAAATATCAGATGGATGGTGCTGAAATTAAAAGTCATACTCTACCATGTTTGTTTTAGAGAGGTTACTGCAAATATCTAGAAGATATTAATTTATGTAGAATGTGAGCTAAAATATTGAAAGTAAGGATCCACCCTGAGATGCTTTTCTGCAAAACAAACCACCAGCCAGAAAGCCTTGCATGTCTAGATAATGGGCTAAGTATATCTAGAGACGGGTAAGTCTTGATGAGTATTAGTTGCTCAGGATTTGTTGCCACACTTATTTCAGGCCACGCAGATGTAGATTTCTGCCTTTGCTGCACCAAGTTCATCGACCTTAACGCGGAAGATTGGGAGGTTGTTGGCCCAGATGTTTAGATGGACTCCTGATTACACACCTTTGGGCAAAGTGTGTAATCTCTTATCATAGCTGTCGGATTATCTGTTTATCCAACTTTTGCAAAATGGCATGTAAATTATCTTTGTATTGAACTCGGTTTGTAAAACTTAATGTTTCGCACTATGTACTGTGTTAGTATTTTCCAAGTATTGTCATATTGTACCATCTGCGCCCACCTTCGCGTGGGATTACCGGTGTTATTTCTATCGAGACGTGGGTTGAGAAAGGATTGTCAAATTAAACCATTAAGCTAATGCGCCTGATGTGTTCAAATGATGGCCATTACGTTTAATTTAGCATTTTAATTTGAAGTTCTGTCACAAAGAGCCTGAGTCGAAGCCCCTCCGACTGGAGCCAAAGCCGAAGATCCGGAGCCGGTGTTGTCAATGCTGCTAGAGCCAATGCTGACGAAGACCCGTGGATGGTGTGGTAGAACGAACCGATGGGTGGGCACCAAACTGTTGGGGAAAACTCCACCAAACAGTAGAGAAAGGAAAAGAGATCCGAAGACCCACAAAATGAGAGCAAGTGGAGAGAGCTCCAAAAGAGAGGAGCCCCTTTGACCCCTTGGGTCAGCAGTATATATAGAAGGGTTGAGGCGGCAATTTGCCTCGGCCTCCTGAGAAGTACAAAATTAACATTTTGGGCTCTTGGGCCTTTACACTCAGTCCATTTAGCTTCATGGGCTGGAACATTTCCCCAACTGATCCACCAACCAGGACAAAAGAGCGAACCTTTGGTATTGGTCCCGGTTGGAGCCACCAACCGGAACAAATGTAAGGCCTTCGATCCCGGTTGGTGACTCCAACCGGGAGAAAATGCCTCTGTGCCCCCACGCTGTCCGGCTAGCTGTTGGACCTGGAACCAAAGCACACTATGGTCCCGGGCCCAAAGGCGGCCGAGACAAAATGGTCTGGACCAAAGGTCTGTTAGTAGTGTGTGAAAATCCGATTAGGATGTTGCAACGGCAAGAAAAAAATAAGGGGTCACGAATAATAACTAAATAGTTATCGGACTGTGCAAAACTTCCGCTAACTCATTTGGTAACTACTACATTTATACCTAATTGACCACCGCTCCAACTCGCAGTCATCAATGTTCAACTCACCTGATATCAACATGAAAAGTCATGTAAATGACTAAGAACTTGTGACTGAAACTACTCGAGAGTCAACTGTGTCTTGATCAAGACTGAGGACCACGGAGGCTACATACTTTCTTTCTTCTAATAATTTGGATCCACGCGTACCGAGTTGTGTGTCCCTGCTGAGTTCTGACCGAGCCAAACCGTGTGGTCCATGGTCACTCAAGGTCAGGTCAGTCTCGTTTGTTGCTCTCCTTCCCACCAAGACCGCTGACGCGTGTTCCATTAACAAATTGAAGGGCCTGATTTGGTTAGGTGGCCGGCGATTTATTTGCTGGTCTAGCTTCTTCACATGAAAGTTGCGCGTGGCATGAAACCAACAGCCCACTTTCTTGGTCGTTTCGATTGATTTGTTCACAGTTTTCTTATTGTGTACTAGTCAGTCAAGCATGTTCCATGTTCCTGAAAGAACTGCTGGTTTTTTTCGAGGAAATCACTATATTTCGTTCGTCGTGATATTGGTTATCATGTCCTCTATGATCCTTAAACACCAGCACACAAAAACTCTAGTAATTATTTTCAGTGGGGTGGTTTTATTCCTTTGCCCGTAAAAATGGTTATGTTGTATTGGTCTAGATCAGCATTGTATCCCTTCCAAATTATAGTTCACTTTTAACTTATTTAAAGTTAAAGATCTATATGCTGCTGGTTAGAAGCAGTTGAGGACTGCAAGAACATGAGGGCATTACTACATGTTGGTAAAGGGCTTTAAAATTTGTTCTAGATAATCGAAGGGCCAGGCTCTAATCTTGTTGAATTTGAGTTAAAAATATATAAGGACTAATTTAGATTGCGAAGAGAGCACTAGAGCCATGATGTGTTACCACCCTAGTTTACAACAGCTACTATACTGTGGCTATTTTGCATTGGTTTGAGTCTATGGGTGCTAAAAATGTGGAGGAATAACAATAAATGTATGAGAATTGACAAAAGTCCTATAAAGTGATTTTGTTTAATTTTTCCTAGGATTGAACATGATCCATACCCATCCAATTAAATCCGAGTTCCTTACATCAGATTGATTTGTTCCATGGATCCAAAATGCAACCAAGTTAGTGGAATATTCTCTCCAGGCCAAGGCAAGCAACAGACAAAGGGAGGGTTAATGGTTCGACTGCAAATCTTTTAATGGGGCACTTTTATTATTTTTCATTACAACACGATATTTTAATGTTGTCCTTGTTACAACATGATGACACTAGGGAGACTGTCCGTACGACAAGTAAGATGTTGAAGGTTGTCACCATGGATATATTTGCCAATAGTGGATGGACAAGGAGTACTAGACTTTGCTTTTGATTTCTATTGTTTGCGTATATTTTTTCTATTTATTCCTGATCAGCTTGTAAACTAATATTTTTGTAAAATCTGGCTGTGTGCAGATCAAGAGGCCAAAACATCTCTCGTTTCTAAAAACATCGACCTAGGTGATAGCACGGGAATCACATGGAAATTGTTACTGCATTACGTTATGCAATGACTACTCACGTAGATTAAGGCAATAAGAAAGCGACAGATCAGTCATCACGCGCGTGCTTCTACCTATAAATAACTCCTGGCTACTGAAGCTTTAGCCACAGCCATCTCAAGACACAAACAGAAGCTCTTTCTCTGTCCGCCTCTCTCCTTCAGAACACACATACGCAGAGCAGCAGAGTCATGGAGGTCACACCGAACCACACTCAGACCGTGACCGGGTGGGCGGCCATGGACGAATCCGGCAAGGTTGAGCCCTTCGTCTTCAAGAGAAGGTATTCTCACATTTATGTTTATCCATTGTATACAATAATGTCAATATTCAATTCCACTATGACAATAATTTCTGTGTACTCGGCAGGGAGAATGGCGTGGACGACGTTACTATCAAGGTCCAGTACTGTGGCATGTGCCACACGGATCTCCATTTCATCCAAAACGACTGGGGTATCACCATGTACCCTGTTGTCCCCGGCCACGAGATCACCGGCGTCGTCACCAAGGTTGGCACTAACGTCTCCGGCTTCAAGGTCGGCGATCGTGTCGGTGTGGGATGCATCTCTGCGTCATGCCTCGACTGCGAGCACTGCCGCCGCTCCGAGGAGAACTACTGCGACAAGGTCACACTCACCTACAACGGCATCTTCTGGGACGGCAGCGTCACATACGGCGGCTACTCGAACATGCTCGTTGCGAACAAGCGGTTCGTCGTGCGGATCCCAGACAACCTGCCTCTGGATGCGGCAGCGCCGCTGCTGTGCGCGGGCATCACCGTGTACAGCCCGATGAAGCAGCACGGCATGCTGCAGTCTGGTGGGAACCTCGGCGTCATCGGTCTAGGCGGGCTCGGCCACGTCGCGGTCAAGTTCGGCAAGGCATTCGGCCTCCGCGTCACCGTCATCAGCACGTCGCCAGCCAAGGAGCGGGAGGCCAGGGAGCGCCTCAAGGCCGACGACTTCATTGTCAGCACCAACCAGAAACAGATGCAGGCACGAGCGTCAATATATAGTTCTCAATTCTGAGGCATTCGCTGGAAATTTTGCAGTCAATATAATCCTTTAACGTGATTATTCATTTTTCATTTGCAGGCCATGACCAGAAGCCTCGACTACATCATTGACACTGTCTCGGCGAAGCATTCGCTGGGCCCAATCTTGGAGCTGCTTAAGGTGAACGGCAAGCTGGTACTCGTCGCGGCGCCGGACCAGCCCGTCGAGCTTCCTTCTTTCCCTCTCATATTTGGTGAGCACTTCATTCATCTATCTTATTGTTTCGCTTTTTTCTGTACAGTATGGTACCCATTATTATTGTCTAAAAGTATTATTATTACTATATTTCTCGGGTCTAGTTTATAATTTCAACTTAATTCTTGTGATGTGAAGTAAACTGTCCCCTAGTTGAGACTTGAGACATACTGATGAAACTGAAAGGGGTTTTCAGATCACAAGCTCCGTATAGGCGTGTGACACCATCTAAAATTTGGTGGTTTTTCGATGCCTTCAGGGAAGAGGACAGTGAGTGGGAGCATGACGGGAGGGCTGAAGGAGACGCAGGAGATGCTGGACCTGTGCGGCGAGCACAACATCACCTGCGACATCGAGCTCGTCTCGACAGACAGGATCAACGAGGCGCTGGCACGGCTGGCGCGCAACGACGTCCGATACCGCTTCGTGATCAACATCGGGGGCAATTCAAAGCTCTAGTTGGTGTTTGCTGTGCTGTCGCATCATCAGCAGCATATAAAAAAGTCAGTTGAGAAGACAAGTGTTTGGTGGAGCTGCGTGATGATGTGCGCGACAGTGGAGGATGGCTTCATTGTTCGCGCGGTGGTCGCCCGGTTTGATATATGTTTACAGCTCTAGCATGCCACGAGGGGGTAAACAATTATATTGTGCCATTGCTGGGTGCAAATCAGTACAAACTTGGTTGTTTTGAACTTATTATTGGAAGGATAATGCGTGAGTTTGTCTCCATATCCAATGTTCATCTAAATGGTCGTTTAGTCCATTTATACATCATTTAAACGCTACATAGTGGTACACCGTTTCGGTTTAATAAGTTGTTTTGACTGTTTAAACGACTATTTTTCTGTTTAAACACTTATTTTGCCCGAATAATAGGCTAAACAACAGAAGAATGACTGTTTACTGTTTAACATATAGAATAACACTGTCCACATCAATTCATATTGAGATATTTTTTAGATATTGTTATCTATCAATCCGCACAAGATATTAGCTTTTGTCGGATGGATGTTATCAGGCCCACGGGCCACAGATGCTGTCGAGATGATTGCCTTTGTTGTGGATCCAGTATGGCTAGTTTGTTATCTTTGGGCCTATTGCTTATTTGTTCTGTTTGGAGAATTTCTTTACAATAATACATTTATCCGTAGACCTACATTTCTTGCAGTCATACTAGTCTTGTTTGTGGCTTTGTTTTTTTTTTTTGCCAGCTAAAGTAAAACCAAAGGCCAAATGATACAATAGTTAGTCGCAAGTTTTTGGCCTAAGGAACAAATAAAAAGTCATATGTAATTTTTTGACAGACAACTATTGGTGTTTTATCGGCCAATCTACCGAGGTGATACCCCAAGATAGTAGATTTATAGGTGGAATGTCGCCGACATTAGGAACACAAAGGTGCACAGAACATACACTATGGGAAATCCCCTAGTTGCCGAGTGGTAGAAGGTTTGCCGAGTGCAATTATTTGGGCACTCGGCAAACAAGAAACACTAGGCAAACTTACTTATTTGTCGAGTGTTTTTTCTGACACTCGGCAAACCAGTTCTTTGCCGGGTGTTTTTTTTCTGACACTCGGCAAAGAAGAAAGTTTGCCTAGTGTTTTTGTTTGGCACTCGGTAAATAAATAATTTTTTTCAGTCCTACCCCTCAAACTTTTTTCTACTCTCCACATACAACATGTGGTACTCCATGTTAATGTTTGGTAATTTTTTATATTTGTTTACTATATTTAATTAATTAATTGCATTTGAAGCAATTTTATGAATCAAGTCAAATTCGAGCCGCTAGTTATTTAAATAATAGAACAAAATGTGTAGAAAAATGAAATTCATGATATTCATCCCAGTTTGAGGCCTTACCTGTGAAATGAAAAGGAATTTCTAACATCTTATTCAGGAAACATGACCACGAACGTGTGGCCGAATAGTTTTAATTTTTTTAAAAAAATACAAACAAAGTCTGAAAATTATGAAATTTGTCATGATGCGATGATATCATACGTGGAGGCTGTGGTAAAAAATTGAGAAGATTTCGAATATTTTTCAGATACGATGTTTACGAATCGAACCATCTCAGAGTAAGAATAGTAGCATTGAGAAAGATTCGATAAGATTTGGACACAAAGTGACGGTCAAATTGTGGTTTGACTACAAAACTTTTTGTGTATGCAATAGAGAGCATAGACTAATTAATGGAAAATTTTAATAATTTTTTGAAATCATTTGATAATTTTAATTCATTAAGTGCTATTATAGAACTTTAATTGATATAAATTAAATTTGAGTTATAACCACATAAAATAAAAGAATTATACGAGCAAAAGTATCAAATATATATTGTTAAGGAAATTTGACAAGATATTGTTGAGGTAAGTGATATGAATTTACAAGAATACATGTGAAAAAAGAAGATAAAAATAAAAAAAATTGTTTAACGAGTGTGTTTTACACAGCACTCGGCAAAGAAAATGTTTGCCGAGTGTTTTTCTGGACACTCGGAAAACCGTGCCATGTCATCGATCCAATGCCATGCCAAAATGCTCTCCTATTGACTCCCCTCCTCCCCCATTGGATAAGACCCTCCCCTCCCTCCCCGCCCCCCTCTCTCCCTCCCTCCCTCCATCCACTTCTCCAGCCACGCTACCAAGGCCCTTCTCCAATCTCCAGCCGCGCCCTCCCCTCCTTCTGCCGCTGCCGGTGCCTGCCCTCCCCTCCTTCTCCATCCGCGCCGCTGATCCCGAGGCCCTCCTCTCCTTCTCCAGCCGCAGCCGCGGCCGCCGTTCCCGGCCCCCTTCCTCTGGTGCGCTCCCGCCGCCGGTGTCCGCCCCAACCCCTCCTCCCGCGCGCGCCCTCCGGTGCTCGAGCTCCTCTCCCTCCCCGCCAGATCGAGCGCCGCCGGATCGAGCTCCTCTCCCTCCCGTCTCTCTTGGCAGCACTCGATCCGAGCGGCCTGGTTGCACGGTGGGCGCGGCCGGCACGACCTGCGTGGGGGCGTGATGAGGCGCGTGGCCGGCCTGCGCAGCGGTCCCAGCGAGGGAGCGCACCAGAGGTGGCGAGGGGGCGCGCGGCCGGCCCGCACAGCAACCCCGGCGAGGGGGATTGCGGCCGGCCTGCGCAGCAGCCGCGGCGACAAGCGGGGCGATGGCGGCATCGTGGTGGTGGTGGTGGCGGCATCAGCAGCAGCGGCGGTGACGTGGGGGTGCCGGCCGAGCGTCGGTGCTTTTTTTTATATATTTTTCGAAAATGTTCGCCGAGTGTCGGATATAGCACTCGGTAAAGCCTTCGCCGAGTGTGCGACAGAAAACACTCGGCAAAGATGTCTTTGCCGAGTCTTTGTTTGCCGAGCGCTCAAAGTGTTCGCCGAGTGTTTTTTGCCCTTTGCCGAGTGTTTCGAGCACTCAGCAAACTGAGGAAATCCGGTAGTGATAAGATTTAGACATGTTTAGGATGTCATATAGCATACCCTACTTCTTGTATAATGGTTTGTATTGTGTGAGATTGAGCTTGATTTGGGGAACATATCTGGTGGAAACCGCAACTTTCGTCTGGCTTGTAGATGATATGATGATACACAACCTTGTAAAATATCTTATCCAAACTCGATTTCGTTTGTGAGATATAAAAATAACATCTAACAAATCATCTGGACAACTTTCTGGCTTGAAAATTGTTATTTTAATATCTCATAAACGAAGTCGAGTTTGGATAAGATATTTTACAATGTTGTGTATCATCATATCATCTACATGTGTGATTTTTTTGGTGAATTTAGATGACTTTTTTGCCATAGTTTGGATGGGTTTTCAAAAAAGTTACGGTTTCACCAGATATGTTCCCCTTGATTTGAGGGGGTACCCTTATGTACTCTAGCTTGGTATGAGCATAAATTTCTTCTTCATTCTATCTTTTTTTTTACCCAACCAGCACAAGATGGTGCCCATTTCATTGATAAAGAAGAAGAAAATACAAGTAGATAGTCACGGAAGACTACATACAGGAAAAACAAAGAACACAGCCAGAAGAAAAGACAACGTGAAGGCGCACGATGTCCACCAACAAACACTCTTAAAAAGTCATTGCCGAACTCCCGCCGTGACCTCGTGTCAATGGAGAACCTAGAGAAGAAGACCGCATCGCACCAAAAGACCACCGCCGTGCGGGACCCATCGCCGAAGTACTGCTGCAGAACCACACTCCACCTGATAGGATGATAACACCAAATCCGGATCTCTCGCAGGCCGCCTCGCAGTCTCGTAAAGGCACAAACGCGCGGGGACCTAGCCACATCCGCCGTTGGACTCCACCTCACTCTCGTCGCCTCGAAGAAACACCGCACGCGGGGGCCTTGCCACGTCCGCCACATCACTCTACGTCACAGATCCGTTTCAGAAGTCGCCATCACAAGAGGCTCCAAAGAACTGTCGTGCCCCAACAGAAGACCGACATCACCTCGTTGCTCCACCCGCGCAAAAGGCTCCCGCCGCCATGCCAGCAAGTCAAGGTAGTCACTTGCGCCGTCTTCCGATGATGTATCACACCGGAGTAGTCCAGTAGAGCTGAGCTACCCGCCCCAATCCGCTGCAAGCCAAGTCGTCGCACGATGTCGATGCCGCAAGCGTGGTCGCCTGACATTGTCCCGCACAGCACTGACAGTTGTCTAGCAACGCCAGCCGCCACGGTCCACTGCCAGCAGTCACACCGACAAAGTGAGAGAACCCCTGACCGCCACCAGAGGAGCGAACGCCACCGCGTGAGCTTTGCAACCCCCATGAAGCTCGCCAACCTGCACAAGACCGCTCGACACCACCACCGAAAGGGGCCATCCAAGAGCCGTCATCACCAGCAATGCCAGAGCAGAGTTGGGTCTCAAGAGACGACGCCTCCACCGAGGGGACGACGCTAGTGACGCCGCCGTCGCTCGTCCAGAGAACTGGACAGGGTTTTCACCCAGAGAACCCGTGTCGCAGGGATGGAGATACAAGATGACGCCCCAACAGGGAAAACGACACCCTAAGGCGCCGCCGTCATCGCTGCCAGCAATACAGGCAAAGGCTTTCGCCCATAGCATCCCATCCGTACGACAACATGTACCCCACCTGACACGCCCAGGATCACGACCGTGGAAGGCTTTCTAGGGGCGGCGCCAATGGTCGTGCCTCCTCGCACCTCGCGCAGACTGTCTTCCTACCGCCGCAGCCGCTCGCGAGTCACTGAGGCCCTCACCGGCCACTGTAGTCTTCACACGCGTCGATGAAGGCGTCCGATGCCAGCCCGCACCGCGAAGTGGCATCGCCCGGCGCCCCGCGAACAACCTGACACCACCGGAGGCGGGCACAAGCCAGGGTACTCCGGCACGATGTCCGTTACCAGCCTGACATATGCCGCTGCAGGTAACCAACACCGTCGAAGCCGCCAACGTCGCCCCAGATCCGACCGCGGAGGGCCCGAATTCGGTCATCTGGCGGCCATCGTCGACGCCGGGCGTCCATGCGGGCCTACAATACGCCGTAGAGCAGCCCCGGCCGTCGCACCCGTCGCCTTTAGCTGCTGCGCTCGTTGCTTGGCCGCCGCGGCCGACCATCGCCGGGGACTGCTGCTGCAGGCCGCTGCCACCGTCGTTGACCCGGCCGTCCCAACACACTGCCTGCGCGCCGCCGCTACCGCAAACGCCGCCTGGTAGCGCCGCTGCAAGCCGCCGCCACCATCGACGCCCTCCACTGCGGGCTGCCGCCACTCCGCAGATCCGGCCGCGGGATGCGCGGATCCGGCCGCCGGAGCTCCAGAAACGCCGGCCGCTGGCCTCGTTGCGCCACGGCATTGCTCGGCCGCCGGCCTCGTTGCGCCACGGCATTGCTCGGCCGCCGTGAACCGCTTCCCGCACGGAGAGGCACGTGCCTGCCAGAGACGAAGGCCTCGCCGCCGCCTTCTTAGGGCGGCGCGGGGCTTCCCGGCGGACCCCTCCGGCGGCGACGAGGAGGATGGGAGCGGAGGAGGCCTACGGCGCCGAAGATTGGGGCGGCCGCCCGGGTCGCCCATGCGGGAGGGCGACGCGGGGGTGGAAGGGGAATAGATTTAAGGCAGACTTGCTGTCAGACTTTTGTTTCTGGCTAGATGCTTTCAGTTAAACATGTTGTAAGTTCTCTCATATATTTTGTAACTATTTAATATAAAAGGTTTTTTGATAATGTGGAGATCTCCCCACAGTTTTTTCTTCAAAAAGCACGTTAAAAACTTAAAAAAGTACTTTTATTGTGAGCACCGACAAAACTAGTACCGAATTCACGATGCGCAAGGAAATGCGCAGGTTCAGATCTACACTGCACATAGCGCCGACAGATGGGTGCTTGAACATCTGGCTTCCGGACCCGACACACGTCAGAGACACCCCAACAGTTTATTGACGAGAACATGGGCTCTCGAGGCTTAGCCCGAATCTCCCACGCGGCCGACGGATCCAGACCAATAATGTAGCGACTGATTGCTAGCTCGTGTCAGTGTCAGCTGCCGGATAGCTTGCAGGCCTGCATGCGCGCCCACATGCACGCACGGCCTCTGCCGGGTGACTGCATTGCCTACGTGCTCTCTGATCCAATCCAGAAACGCCAGCATCCTGATGAACCCATCCCTACTTAAACGACGGTGCCTCCTAGACGTTTGGCCATTAGCTAGCGTTGTTCAGCCCACACTGGCATGGAGGGAACTAGCAGATCATTGCCTTGCATTCTCCTCACGTTGCTCGCGACCACAAGCCTCCTTTGGAAGGAAGCCGCGTGCTTCTCGGCGTCCGGCTTGAACAAGGCGTTCGCCACTTTTTATGGCGGTAGCGACGCTTCAGGAACGATGGGTAAGAGAAGCTTAGCTGCTAACTGCTAAATTTCTTTCAACTTTTGCTTGTAGCACAAATAAGCGAACTGGTGATGCAGGAGGCGCTTGTGGGTACGGCAACCTGTACTCCACGGGCTACGGCACGAACACGGCGGCGCTGAGCACAGCGCTGTTCAACGATGGCGCCTCGTGTGGGCAGTGCTACCGGATCACCTGCGACTACCAGGCGGACCCGCGGTTCTGCATAAGTGGCACATCGGTGACCATCACCGCCACCAACCTGTGCCCTCCCAACTACGCCCTGCCGAATGATAACGGCGGCTGGTGTAACCCGCCCCGCCAGCACTTCGACATGGCCGAACCCGCCTGGCTCAAGATTGGCATCTACCGCGGTGGCATCGTGCCCGTGATCTACCAAAGGTATTTACTAGCAAGCTAAGTGCCGACAAACACCTACCCGATTCCACATCTGAGAAATGCCGAGCGGTTTAATTTCCACCCGAAGTTTTCATGCATATGATTTAAATCTGTGATCGACCGATTGTTAGTGATCTCAGATATATGCTGAGGACCTACGTACGTGTGCAGGGTTCCTTGTGTGAAGCAAGGCGGGGTCAGGTTCACCATCAACGGTCGAGACTACTTCGAGCTGGTGCTGATCTCTAACGTTGGCGGCTGCGGGTCCATCCAGTCGGTGTCGATCAAGGGCTCGCGAACGGGGTGGATAGCCATGTCCAGGAACTGGGGTGTCAACTGGCAGTCCAACGCGTACCTCAACGGGCAGAGCCTGTCGTTCCAGGTCACTAGCAGCGATGGCCAGACCAAGACCTTCCTCAACATCGTCCCGGCCAATTGGGGGTTCGGGCAGACCTTTGCGTCCTCGCAACAGTTCTCTTAAGAGGAGAGCTTTTGTTTTTGTTTTTTTGGTCCTTTGGGTGTCTCCGCCAATACCTTGTAAAGGTTTCCCTCCATATATATGCTGCCTCACTTGTCCATCGAGGGACATCCATATGCTTTGCCCAACGTCACCTTGTACCCTCTGTTTACACATTAAAGGAAAAAATCTATTGTTTTTTTCTAGAAGAAAAAAATCTTGAGTTGCCAATGATATAATGATGCCTTTCCCCTTCCGGGACACCCGTACGTTTTGCCCTTTGCCCTCGGCATAACTGGAACCAGCTAATGTCATTCTAATGAGAAGAAGACTGGACTTGCTTTTGTGTTATTACCGTGCCCTAATTTTGTTTAAACATTTTATTGTTCTTATCCTGCTTTATGGTCATCTAGGTAAGTTCTGCCAGAAGATGGCCTCCTGCATGTTAGGCTTAGGGCAAGTTTATTGTTACACGACAACGGTCTCATATGTTGTCTCATGCAGTTCCATGTAGGATTTTTGATGATGTGGAGGAAAGAGGGGAGGTGACAGAACAAAGCAATTGTTTCGCGAAATAACCGTCTCATAACCTAAAATTAATGACTGTGAGGCTGCTTCCTCACTATTATATGAGTTGTTGTCATGGTACTCATAAAATTTCTTTCTGCATTACATAAAGTAAGAGAGATGGTACTACTATGAGACAACTAAAAAGGTGATCCATTGTAGAGGTTGTTTGTTAAGTCGTCTAAGATGACGTGTCATTGCATGTAGACAACTCCAATGTACTTGCCCTTAGCGCCTTGCGAGCCAAAATCCGAAAAATCTTCTCCAAAGTAACTCTTTGTTGGGATATGCTTATTAAGGGCGATTTTTGTCCGGGAGTGGTCGGAGTGGCACTAGAGGTATTCCTTGAGTTTTAGCCAGCGTTACTATCCCTGGGAAGACTTCTCCGATTTTCTGGATGAGTGGCATCAGCTGTTGTGATCCTCTATTATAGATGAAGCATGGCAGACCACAGTATGGATGATATATAAAACTCTGGAATCTTCTGTCCTAGAGCACAAACAACACTTCAGGCAATATAAACCAGCAAACAGGATGTAGGGTATTACGCAACTCGCCGTCACCTGTCTAGACGTTGTGTTGCTTGCAATTTCAAGTTCGTGATCTCGGCGACACCCCACCTACAAATCTACTACCTCGGGGTATCCCTCGGTAGGTGTTGACGCTCGTTGCGGACCAAGGTATTATGCCTATGCTGATGAACCATGAAACTCTTTTATGTCTAGGAGTATTTGGAAAAAAATTCACCATGAATTTTCTAAGACCTCATTTAAAGATTTCTAGCTGTATAAGATTCATAAATATGACGTATGAAATGTCCAATCCCAAGATTTCTTTTCGAGCTTTGAACATGATTGGTGCGTTGATGCCAAAGCGTTGGTTGAGCACACCAATTGTCGTGAGATTCGCTGTGTACAGAACTGTTCTCGCATTCTGTACAGTCTACCATGGATAGAAAAAGGTATCCATACTAAATTGATGGTTGCAGATGACTCCTAATAGGTAAGGAGGTTAAGATGGAACTATTTAAAGTAGACTTGATAAGCTTTCCATGATGTGCTTGCAAGCCCAAAACGGAGTTCATATGAAGTCGTGGCAGCCATTACAAGTTGTTGCTGTCCTGCAGTCCGAATCCAGCCCACGCGATCCCTTTCCCCTTTTCTCCACTCCATTGTTCCTAAGGAAAGAGTGCACCCATTTATGTATTGTATAAATAAGATAGACAGGAAATAGAGAATGAAATCACCTGATAGTTGAGTTGACGAGCACGGGCAGGAGTAATAGGACTAGAAGTTGGTACTTGTGTAGTTGTGGATGTATCATTTCTATTGATGTCCTCATCATACTAACTGAGACTTCCGACAATTCTTCATCTTGACCTTGCATCTCCTTCGGCTCTAGCACTTGTAACTGAGGACTCTTACCAGCGTCTCACCCAAGACATTATTTCTGATGTTGTAAAAGAGCATGTAGAAGAGGTGGATTGTTTGTGTTTGAAAATTAGTGATTGGTTTGTAATAATGTTGTTCATGTAAACTCTGATTGGAATTGTAATAGTTTGTTGTGCAATTGTGTAAACTTCAACTTGTTTGTAATTTGGAAAATCCTTCAAGCTCGTCGGCGCGTCGAGGTACGGATTAAGCAGCTATAGAAGAAGTGAAGCGCCACTCTACTTTCTTAATCTTGGAGATGGCACATCAAGGCGCCCTCTTAGCACCTTTGTTCGTTCTTGAAAAGTAGCCCCTCGGCTATACCTAGGGCTCGGCCCTGTGGTGACCGTACTTTCCTTCATGCTGTGAATATCCTTTACCCCTTCTATTTTCATTATTTACTAACCCCTTCAGCTTCCCTTGTGAGTGGGCTTCATGTCGCCCTTTGTTACGAATACCTTCGAGCTTCCACTCGAATACATTTCAATTTCCATTACTATGAATACCTTTCGGTCTAGGGAATGTAGCATGCATGTATGAGGAGAAGTCGACACAGTGGATACACTCTCTTTTAATAGATTCTATTTTTGTGGGAACAGCAAACTATGCACCTACCTCCCTCCATAACCTTCTAAAGTATCCTTCCAGTGATGGCTCCAGCTCTGACGCCGCATGTGCTGTAAGTATGTTGACCTTCTGGACATGATCGAGGAGCTTACTTAGGTCCATGGAAAGTCCGTATATCTTCATGGTTATCGACCCATTCTCAAAACACACCTACCTCATGGCACTTGTGCAAAAGACCTTGGTGGCATGTGTATTCTTCGGAGGCATTATCCATTGTTATGTTGCAGCTCCTATTCCACCATTTGAGAATTAGTGTAGATCATTCTTTATGCAAAACATTGCTTATTGGTTTTGGTTGAATAGGGCCTCATTTGCAACATTCTATGCAACACATAAATTCTATGAGGCATATCACGGTTAGTCATCCAATTAGACATAGAATGACTAATATCTACGACTAATATCTGATTCATAATATACTCCTTCAGGTTTCTAATCCATTACAAATCTCTCGTAACTTGTATCTATAGCTTAGTGTTTTACCACTTTCTTAAGGATACTTGTTGAGTGAGATATGTATGTGTTGGACCAACAACCATGGTTGAGTCTTATTCTTTATTGTTTGCCTACTTATTCTCTAGTGTAATTTACAATTGACCATCTGTTGACACTTCTTAACATCGCTATTAGTTTCTGTCTCTGTCAACGGCGCCAGAAATGCTTGTTGGTATTTCTTAACTCGTACAGAGAAGTCCGCAAGTGCACAGAAATACCGTTGTAGCACATCACCTATGAGTATTCAGGGTATCGTATTTCCACGAGGAACGGAGGTGTGACAATCTCTTAGCTAGTTTACCTAGAGAAAGGAGAGAAGAGAGAAGATAGGATGGCCTTTGGGTAGTGTGGTTCTGTCTAAGGGGAAGGATCGAAGAAAGATAAACTCAGGTTTCTCACTCGTTTACTTCGGGCACTAGCGCTCACCTAGTCTACCAAGCGATTCCGGCAATTAGCTCTATTACGAAACCAAACGTAGGGAATGCCCCAACCACGAAGACTGTCTCCGTAGCAGACGGACAGGGCTGTCGCCACTTGCCATCCAGCTATTAACACCGTGGGACTCAAAACAAACAAAGGTAATCTAAGGTCTATACACCATGTCTATGTCGTCAACTACTACTCTAGCAGCAATTAGGGTTAACCCGTCTTTATCAAGGGCTCTCTACTAGAGTATCCGTTGCAAGAACAGACAATGAACCCATATACGAATAATAACAAGAGGATAACTTCACCTAGACCTCACAAATAGATGAACTCAAATACTTACTCCAAGTGAATCGTATCCGTCGAGGTACAAGGCCAAAGAGATGCCGACAAGTGTGGCTCTTCTCCTTACTTCCTCCTCACACACTTCTAAGCTAAAGATACAAGTTTGTGGAGCCCCACTTCTATTCTCCTCAAATGTATTGTGTGTTGTGAGGCATGAGGGAGGTCCCCTTTATAGCTTGAGGAGGTCAGTTCCCACCAAAAATAATAAGGAAACCATATCCCCAGGACTTGAGGTTGAGTAGGTGCTACTCCTCATCGAAATGAATCTGGACGAGAGCCCATCCAGGGTCGGGAGACCTTAGGGGTCAGCCGACCCCCAGGTCACACATCCCCAGCTCTGCCTTCCCTAGCTGGCTGATAGGTGGCTGATAGGTGCTTGTGCCTGGGTGCGTCTGTTTGCTCTGGTTTGTGGATCCTTCTTGTAAGTGAGACGTAGGACAAAATCTTCTGTGCATTTCTTCTACTTTCAC
Source organism: Panicum virgatum (assembly GCF_016808335.1). Classification (NCBI taxonomy): domain Eukaryota; kingdom Viridiplantae; phylum Streptophyta; class Magnoliopsida; order Poales; family Poaceae; genus Panicum; species Panicum virgatum. The sequence goes on along the minus strand of NC_053142.1, from coordinate 18,073,259 downwards.
TTGTTGTCCTCCATATTTCATCTGCGGGTGCCTGCAGATCACAATCCACCAAAACTTGTGGAATCAATTAGAAATAAGCCCTATAACTAAGTTCGGCGATTGGAATGTTATGAAAAGCTGCAAGTGTTGATGATTGATTTTATGACTTAAGGACCGTCAAAACCATCTTTTTAGTATATATACATTCTAAGTATCAGATGATTTAGACAAGACAACTAGACTACCAACTAGATTAGACTAGCCTCGACTGATCAACATTTCCTCGAATCACATCAGTACACCAAAAGGTACTACGACGCTCATCATCATCTGGAGCTCGAGTTCAATGTGGGATGTTGGGTTTGGCTACATCTCCTCCATCGCCAAGTGCCCTCGGTTGAGCACCCAAGGGGTACTAGGTGGCCAATCGGGTTGCCTTGATGCCGTGGTGACCTACCCGCATCTTCTAGCTGAGGGCGCTCGTGTGCACGACGTCTTTCACGTGGGGCTCCTCAAGCCGTTCCATGGCACGCCTTCAATAGCATCAACGGCCGTGACACCCATGGAGAACCATCGTTTCCTGCCATGTCAAAATGTTGTGTTGCGTGCACGCTTGCGTCGGTGAGTAACACATCTGAGCCGGCACGCATGAATCCAATGCGATAGAGCCTTGAGGACATGCTTCTGGAGGATGGGAGAAATGTTACGATCACCACGGGGCCTACCGGAGGTGCCAGCGTGGGCTAGGCACAGATGGAAGACATAGATATGCCTTTGCAGTTTCATCTCCCATCTCCAAGGCATCGCCGAGCTCACTAGTGCTGGTGTCGCCGTGGCTCAGCCCTCGGGAGATGGACTACTGGCAAGGGCGCTCTTGGTGGGAACGCCACTCAAGGGTCAGGTCCAGCCATCTAGCACAGGCGTGCCTCGATGGGGCTTCGGATAGCATAGGGAGAAATCCCGTACCAAATAGCCAGTAATGGCGATGCTTGTTGCGCCACTTTCTTTGTTGGAGGCTTTGCCAATACGCTACCCTACTGCAGGTCCATCTTAACACCGGATGCTATATGAAGGTGTTTGAGAAAATTCTTGTCTGGCATTACGCTAGTGTCGACATTGATGCCACCTCTTGATGCCACAATCTCCTTGGAGGCGATGTCAATATCTCCTCATATCCATTGCTAGGCGGAGATTTACGTGAAAGATTTAGCAAACAACAGATAATCCGGATATCAAATTTCTAAGCGGATAAGAGATGTGATAGATTGATGTTGCGTGAATACGTTGAAGCGGGACCTAAGAAGAAAATTTAAGTTTAGTCTTTTACCTTTCTTTGTTTTATAACTTTCTTTCTTGTATTTGTGAAATCCCTCATTTGAGCTTTAGAGTCTAAGAATTCGCTGTAACTTTTTTGGCTGTAATGATTAAGTCTAGAACTTTTTCCATAATCTAAAAATCTCCCATCTCCGACATCTGGTTTCATCTCCCCAGACATTGTCATTTAGTACCAAACAGAATCAGCAAATTACATTTGAAGATACTCATCGCTCCGTTGCTAGGAAAGATGATATGAAAACATCGCTCCTGAAAAATATACTCCTCAGGATACTAGCAAAAATGATACAAGAAGGTAGGTACAACCTGCCAGACCCTACCATCAGAACCACCTCAGATAAAACACTCCTTCGGTAGTACAACCTGCCTAACTGTATCCATTTTCTCCAACTTGTTTCATGGGAACAACAATTTTACACCAAGCCCACACAAAAACTAGTACTTAAATACATGGACACCGACACCTGATAATTCTAGTGCGAAATTCAATGGTACTTTTGTATTATCTTAGAAAGAGATGAGTATGTGCCAACACCAGCACAGCAGAGTCCGACAGCAATGATGAACACACACAGTAGTACCTACACATTGATACCGTTCATTATAATCCACATATGCTACTATGTAAGTCTGAGTAATTATTTCTATTTGGGTAGTTGGATCAACAATACATGGAACATGATTCAAAAAACTGCATACAAGTGAAAAGTTCTTACTGCAATGTTTGGAGAGTAAATACAAAAGTGTTCAAACTAGAAAAACCATTTAGAAATTGATAGAAATGAAGTTTAGTGCTCTTGTGATTTGAATTAAATAGATGGTTTAAGCAAAATACATAGTTATTGCAGAAGTAAAAACATCATTTACCTGATACCAGGTCACTTTACTCCTAAGGATAGCCAAAAAGCAGGCACATGGTAGAATATAGGCCTACAACAATTACAAATTAGGAACAATTATATGCAAGCAAAGGCTCCATAAAATTTGAAGGTGAACCTACCACAAACATAGTGGGGAAGGATCCCACCAGGGACATGACAAGTCCTGAAAAGGCTCAACAACCATTAAAGCAGAGAGTCAGAAACAGAATAAAAGAGGAAATAGGTTTGAAGTTAAATAGGCAAATTTTATGCTATACCAACGTCTTACTAGAATGTACTCAGAAAATGAGAAGAAACAGCAATTATGGACAAACAAGCACAAACTTACCAAAAAAAGGAACAGATAGAGCAACAATAAGGGAAGATACCACCAGCGCTGATCTAAGCATTACTATGTTTGGGTATGTCTGCTGATTCGGAGGTAGCAATTCCTCCAAACTCAGAGCCAGAGGAGTCATGGTTAGTGCATATGTGGGTATTAGTTAAGGACAGAGCATCTGATCCATGTTAAAACTATTGAACAAGATAGGGTAAACATTAAGCTAAATTTGTTCATCAAAAGTAGATTGGCAGTTTGAAGCTGATACCGGCATTGCTTGGGTGAAGAGAATTATAGCAAGAATAATTGTTAACTACAGGAAACAATTGTGTATGGACAGCTGAAATAATTGGCAAGGATATTTAGTTATTGGATTTGTAACCTGCATGAAAAACAAAAGGCACATAATGTCAGAAGGATATAATTTGACACATAACAGCTTTTTATTATTTATAATAATGTGACTTGACTTAGCTTGATTATGCTCCATCAAATGCAATAAGTGAACTTATGCTAGAAGCCAAATTTTCCTTTTCTAATCTAGTCTTCAGAAAAGAACAATTACCGTAGTCCAGACAGCAATCTTGGAAGCCACAAGGTTTGGGGGTAAATTCAGAGTGAATTGGGACTCTGTAGATTCACCAAACATAATGTATCCCATGATTGCAGCACCAGCAAACAGAACAGTAGACAGAGCAATGCTGACAATGAACATAAACCAAAGCATTAGATCATGAAAAACTGAGAACAACTTGCAGCTTGTACGTGATTGTTTTTACCAGGTGAAAAGAACAGCAGGGAACTGGTTGCGTTGCTTCAGAGAAGAGTAGATGTTAGGGAACACCCCATGGCCAGAGTAGCAGTACCCATACAACCCAATGGCAATGGGAATTCCAGGAAGGTTCAGTGCTGTCCCTTCACTCTTGACTGTACCAACGTGATCAACAAGTCCAACCCAGAACAGGCAGGAGACAATAACGATAGATGCGATGAATCCACCAGCTAGAAGCACAATTGCAATATGAAATCTCGCGCAAGTTTGACATGGTACAGGAAACTAAGAAAAAGGCAAATGTATTTGGTGAGATAAACAATGGAGGCAACAAGTGAGTTGGTACCTGAAACGAAGCTGAGGCAGCTGAGATCGCGAAGCCAAGTGGTAGGCATAACGATAAGAGCAGTGAGGATGGCAAATAGCACATGCGAATCCAAAGTCAAGCTACCTATGGTCAGGTGCGCGTTGGGGAACAACTTTGACAAGTTGTCGCTCTCTAATATCAAATACTCAATGCAACATGCCTGCAACAAAGTACTAGGACCAATTAGCATATAATTAGATGTTCATATAACGCCAATTTGTTTTAATGGACAGCTGTATTTTAGAGAGTAGGCTAATTGAAAGATCAGGCAGTTTATGCACATGTTGGCCGTATCACCGTCATGATCAGAATATGTATAATTTTTTGCAATGAGAATAGATTTCTTTTATGGCATACACTATCTAGCAGAGAAATCACAAATATATCAGACATGTTTTGTGTTAGGAGTGAACCAAACCAGAAGGTGGACTGAAGTACTTACATATAGTTCCATATACAGGATTATCTGCAGATTGCAAAGGCATAAAAGCAGAATAGTTAGCACAAGACAGCCCTCCATTGGACTATATGGTGTAAATAATACAAAACTGAATAACAGATGGGCATTACTATACCGAGATGATGATACGACCAGCAGTGCCAAAGGCGGCATGTCCGATGTCTGGGTAGGTCTCAAGGCCTTCCTTACTGTCCAGGCAACGCCGCAGAAGTATGCCCGTGTACCATGCTAATGCACCCAGCACCGCTAGTATAACTAGTCCAAGCCAGCCACCTTGCTTGACAGCATAAGGTGTTGACAGGATACCCATACCACATAAGACATTCACTCCTGCATATTCCAAACAAGTAATTGAGCTAAAGCCTTTGTCTTTCATAAATGAAAAATGTTACAGTTAAGATTGATAACTCTATTATGTAGTTTTCTTACTGAGAGGAGAAAATTCGCCATTCTCTACTAGATTAACTGATTTATCTGATACTTGAGATGTAATAGACGAACTGAAGCTGCAGAACTAAATTCTACTGAGTTTTTCCCCCTAAAATGCACAGAAGAAACTAACTGAGGTCAGTTTCAAATATTTCGGAAACAACAACTTCACTTGTAACTGTTAAGGGGAGAGTGGATACTTAAAAAAGTGTGGAGCTTTAATGTGTCAGAATAAGAACTCCCATGATCGAGGAATATATCTCATCCACATGAGTAAACGCGAACATGTTTCTGAGTATAAGCCATATACTGTGATTTGATTAGGACAAGTTTTCTCATTTAACTCGACCAAGTTAGATCTAAATCCATATGCCTGAGTACAATTAGAGCCAGTTGTCCATGACACATGTTCCTGTCACTTGACTGTATTGACGCACCAACCATGTGATTTCTAATTATATATGTTATATATAGACCAAGAAAGAAAAAAATCAAAGGAACTGTTGTTTGGAATGCCATCATAGACCAGATGTACCCAATAAACACAACTGACTACTCTGCTTTGTTAAACCTAGTTAATTGAACAGTCATATTTCCTCAAAAACGTTTGGCTGATGAATTAATTGACAGTGCACCATATTTGTTGTCCTTCTTGAGCAACATTAGTGTACCATATAAGGTGGGCATTACTATACCGAGATGTAAGTTCCTGGAGAATGCACCCAGGTTAATAAAATAACTATGAGATAATATTGTGAATATGTAAAGATGGTGAACTAGATACTAATGATTCAGATCCCATCCTCAGTTGTCTGTTCTCATGGAATAGCAGCACCATGATAGCAACGTTTCCATTTCTGCCATATTTGTGTGGCCATGATACAAACCTTAAGGGATCATCCTAAAATAGTGGTTGAATCCTCTATGATATGAATAATCCCAAACTAACATGACAGCTCAGGGCGCAACTCATAGTAAAATCTAGTGAAGTTTGGATGGCTTTACACAAGATCTTATGATCTTTTTACCATGGACTTTTGCACATCCACAAGGTTAGATAAACTCCATTTGGTAGTTAAAATGGTTAGACAAGTAAAAAGGTCTCCTTGCAAAAGAAAAGGTTGAATTACTTGACTCCATGGTATATATCCCATGCGCAAGATTGCTAGTGGTGAGTAGCATGGTTTTTTTCTTATTGAAAACTGTGACCTGATAAGTTCTCTAATTTCCTTATCGTGTTTCCACTTTTTTCTGATGGTGGCATGACATCATGTTCACATAAATATCATCACAGTAGGTTGCCATATCCTATTATTATCACAAATCCACCCTGCACTTATATACGCATCAAGTAACAAGTGATACAGTTACATATTATTATCACAAATCCACCAATATAGCTTCGGTTTTAATCTTAACAACCATACATAGCTCATAAATCAATATCGAATTCAACAAACTTTGTAAGACTACTTACCATTCATGACCCCTTGAAAATAGGAGCACTGCCGGTAGGGACCCACCTCATGTCCCCCAACCATAGGCCTGTGGTCCTCAGGGATCCTCTCCAGAGATGATGCCTTCCTTGTTGGTGGGCGGTAATGGGAGCTCTTCCGAATGCCCTTGTTGCTGCTGCTGCTGGTCATCGCTGGTAAAAGTGGTGCTCGTTGGCAGGAGAGGCTTGATTAGGCTTGAGATGATCTCTGGTGACTTCCCTCGAAATGAGTTTGTCAGCAAGGAGTTGGACAAACGGCTCAGTGATGGCGTACCCAGGAAGCTCAGGTTGGGCGAGTGCACGCTACTGTACATGTCAATAGACTGCCTGCTCGTACAAGAGGAGAATTTAATCACACTTTTGCAGTTGCACGCATATGAAGAAAAAGATGTGAAGTTAAAAAATTTGTGCAACTGCATCAACTGAGATAAACTTAAGCATGACAAAGCATGAGGAGAAGGAGCAGAACATTTTTAACTTCTATAGCAGCCTGCTGGGGGAATGCCTAGACCGAGAGGCTACTGTTAACCTAGAAGAATTAAATCTACCAAGAATTGATCTTGCTGATTTGGAGGTTCCCTTCACTGATGAGGAAGTGTGGAAAACAATTCAATCTTTGCCTACAGACAAAGCTCCTGGCCCCGATGGATTCACAGGGAAGTTTTACAAGACTTGTTGGCCGATTATTAAACCTGAGATCATGGCGGCAGTATCAGCTGTATGGAGTAGGAAGCTGTGCAATTTCGAGTTGCTTAACTCTGCTTACATTACTCTCCTCCCAAAAAAGGAAGATGCTGCAAGCATCAGAGATTTCAGACCAATCAGTTTGGTCCATTCTTTCGCAAAGCTCATCACAAAACTCCTTGCAAATAGGCTTGCTGGTCGACTGGACCAATTGGTTTCACCAAATCAGAGTGCTTTTATTAAAGGTCAGTTTATTCTTGACAATTTCTTGTTAGTTCCGCATACAACTAAATTTCTGCACCAGCAAAAACAAGCTCGCTTTCTACTAAAGCTCGACATCACCAAGGCTTTTGACACAGTGTCCTGGCCCTTCTTACTGGAAGTACTACAAAATTTGGGTTTCGGTCCTATTTGGCGGGATATTATTAGTAGGCTTTTGGCTACTTCCTCCACACAGGTGCTGCTGAATGGATCCCTAGGGGAAAAGATTGTGCATCGGCGGGGTCTCAGACAAGGTGACCCTTTGTCCCCGATGCTTTTCGTTCTTGTCATGGATGTCCTGTGCTACCTAGGGAAAAAGGCTTCTGAGGAGGGACTCCTAGAACCTTTAGCCAAAAGAAATCTACAAAACCATATCTCCCTATATGCGGATGATGTAGTTATCTTTCTTCAGCCTTTATCTAGTGATATCAGGGCCATTTTGGACATCTTGCAGCTGTTTGGAGAAGCGTCAGGACTGAAAACAAATGTGCAGAAGAGTACTGTTGTACCCATACACTGCTTGGAGGAACACAGAACTTTATTGCAGACTCATCTTCCTTGTCAGATTTCAGAGTTCCCGTGCAAGTATCTTGGAGTACCACTCTCACCACATAAGCTCACCAAGGCCCAGGCTCAGCCCATCATAGAGAAAATTGCAGACAGACTACCTAGTTGGAAGGCCGACCTGCTCACAAAAGCTGGAAGAAGTGTCCTGGTGCAGTATGTGCTCACTTCCATGTTAATTTATCTTGTGTTGGCCCTGGATCTCCCAATTGTGACACTGCAGGCCATCGACAAAATTAGAAGGGGCTTTTTGTGGAAAGGCAGGAAAGATACGAGAGGTGGTCACTGTCTAATTGCTTGGCCCAAAGTTACTCGACCACCTGAACTGGGAGGATTAGGAATCTCGGATCTACAGAGGTTGGGTTGGGCCCTACGACTGAGGTGCTTGTGGCTACAAAAAAACTGAGCCTGAAAAACCATGGGCCTTCTTTCCTATCAATTCTTCGCCACAAGTTAAAGCCTTCTTTGCAGCTGCCATCATTTCAGAAGTGGGCAATGGCAAGAATACTTGCTTTTGGACTGACAGATGGCTTGGGGATCAAAGTTTGCAAAAGTCCTTTCCGAATCTATTTAGAGCAGTGGCTGCTAGAGCAAGGAAAAGAAAGGTGTTTCAAGCTCTCAATAATAGAACATGGGTTTCAGACATAAGAGGTGCACTCACAGTACAGGTCCTAATTGAATACATTAATCTATGGGAGTTGCTTTCAAATGTTGAGTTGCAGCCAGATGTTGAAGATACTCATATTTGGACATTCTCCACTACTGGACAGTACACCACAAAATCTGCATATGAAGCTCTTTTCATTGGAGCTATTCAGTTTGGTCCTTGGGAGAGAATATGGCGAAGTTGGGCCCCTAGCAAGTGCAAGTTCTTCTTGTGGACAGCTGCACACAAAAGATGCTGGACAGCACACCGTTTGGCAAGAAAAGGGGTACAACATCCTGCTGCCTGCCCACTTTGTGACCAAGCTCAGGAAACAATTGACCATCTTTTAGTCTCTTGTGTATTTGCTCGCCAGCTGTGGTTCTCCATTCTGCTGAAATTTGGCCTACAAGTGCTGGCTCCAAACCTTGAGGATGAAAACTCTGAGGAATGGTGGGCGAATGCAAGTGGCAGGGTGTCTGGTCACTGGTCAGGTCCTTAATGGATTAAACTCCATCATAATTCTGGGAGCCTGGAACTTATGGAATCATTGCAATCGATGCGTGTTTGATGGTGCTTCTCCTAGTATATCTAATATCATCTCGACCACCCTTGAAGATCTACAGCAGTGGTCCTTGGCTGGGGCTAGAGGAATATCCTTTCTCCTCGCCTTGGTGCCTAGAGACAGTTAGATAGTTTTGTTTTGGTCCAGTCCCGGTCTAGTTTGTTTTTATTAAGACAAATCAGTATACTTGTTATAATTAGGGGAGTTACAGCCCCTTTTCTGCTGTAACTTTTTTGGGGGGATACCCCCTCCCTTTTCTTCTTAATATAATGATGCGCAGCTCTCTTGCGCGTTCGAGAAAAAAAACTTGTCAACAAATGAAATCTACACGGTGGTAATCACACTTTTGCAAATCCCCCCTCCCGCTCCCTCTGCCCCCCCCCCCCCCTCCTGAATGTTGATCTAGTGGTCCAGATTGGAGTTTGCACGAAAGGGTTGGTTTGCACCTGATATGTTCCTTTTATTCATACTAATTTTGGATCTGAAACCCTTTAGAGACATTGCTGCTAAAAATTACTAAAATAGTTTGAATGCATTGTTTCCCGCATGTCAATAACTAAAAAATCATATCGATTGATAATATGAGACTGATATACTAGATATATTACAATATGTACTTTCATAATGTGTAACTCTTTCTTTAAATTGATTCATCCTGTTACATATATATTATTATTGATCAGAGTACAATATTGGAGATCATCCTGATTTTGTAAGGCTTATATTTAGCAGTAATTTCTCATCAGCTACATTCTATGAGCATTGTACTTGAAAGGGTACCAACAGAAACATATTTAGTACGATGCAGTGCGCCACGCGGCGCCCTTCCAGAAACATTGAAAAGCCAAAGGTAATAATTCTAAAAAGTACAAAAGAGAGAGGGGGGGGGGGGGGTCGTTTGGCCGACGAGCCAGCTGCATCCTGCAGCCAGGGGGAGCGTGTCCACACGCCACCGAGGCGAAGAGACTACGGTAGGACTTAGGAGGAGCAGTTACCTGTAGCTCTGCGGCCATTGCTGGGTATAGGAACTCGGCTGGCTGCACCGCGCCGCGACCACCCGTGGGCTGTCGCACGGCGACGAAGAGTCCGACCCGGAGCCGCCGTCATCTCCCGACTCCTCGCCGCCATGGACACCGCGCTTCCCGTCCTCAACGGCGGCTGCGTCCTCTTCGTCGCTCTCGATGAGGAAGCTCCGCTCCGACACCGAGTTCTTCATCTCTCCGCCCAAGCTTAATGTAATGAGCGAGGAGGACGAGGGAGGGAAGGAGCAGAGAGCGCGGATTGTGAGGAGGCGGAGGGAGAGGGACGGGATTATATAATGGCGACGTGGTTTGGGGGCATTCGATTCCCATCGCCGGTGGTTTGGGGGTATTTTTGTCTCGCCTTGGATTGTGCAGGATGCCAAAGGAAACAAAAAGTAATGGTTTGGCCGTTTGGCGTCATACTATTTCCCATCTATTTTACTCAATCCCTTTAAACTCTGGTGACTTTTTATTCTAATTGATTTTAGATGTTTGAAGATGAAATAAGAAAATTTTTACAAACAGTTTTGAAAATATATTTGACTAAAATAGTTAAGATTATGTTTTGAAGACCGTATCGATGGCAACAACATTAGTGGAAGAAGAAAAATTTAAATGCTTTGCTACGACTTTTGTAGCTGACATTAGATTCTCGTCTACATGGAGGTAAGAAGGAAAAAAATGAGAGGAGAGGTAGTTAGAGCCCCTTTGACATGGTTTCACCGGAAATACTTTCAACTCTGCGCTGCAGTAAATGGTACTAATACTATACGACTAAAGCGATACTGTTATGCACTATTCTGCACTGTAGCGAGGAACCGGAATGCAAATCCTGGTCACCCTGTACATGGTCCAGTTCCAACCTATGGAACCAACCCGTATCAAACCTGTTCTGCATGCCCACTACGGATTAGGTTTAGTCCGGGTTCTACCGCTTAACCCGGTGACAGATAATGTTGTCTTCAACCTCTGTCTCTCTATTCTCAGTCACCCTGCACCCCCACACACCTCTCGTGTTCGTGCGCCATGTCTTGCGGGTTGTCGCTACCTCTCACTAGCTCACTCGCGGCGATCTCCCCATAGCGGAGGCCGCGCAGTCCTGCCTTGCCTCGCTGGCAGCGTCCACCTTCTCGGCACTCCATGGCGCCCTCCGCTCACTAGGCGAGGTGGCGACCATGGTGGGTAAGCAATTGCCCGGGGCACGTCCACCTTCCCGGCACTCCATGGTGCCCTCCACTCGCCAGGAGAGGCAGCGGCCATGGTGGGTAAGCAATAGCCGCGGGGCGAGGCGGCAGTGAGGTACCCGATGGTGGATGTCGCTGAGGCCGTCGCCCTCATCGAGGAGACAAGGCGAGACTTGTGGAGGCTCCGCGTGTCCGGGACGAGCTGCTCGACCTCCTCATTGGATTCGGAGAGGACCGCGGTGACGCGCGCGCTGTCAAGTCCGACGCGGTGGGGCTCCTCTGGGAACACCCTGCTCACCGCCTTCCTCAGCAGGGCCAAGCCCCACGTCCCCATCGCCGTGGAAGGCCTTGCCGCGATGAGGCCGCAGCGCAGCAGCACACGCCAGAGACACAGGGGCATCCCGTGCCGGTAGAGCAGGAAGCATATGTGGTGGCCGGCAGCCAGGCGCAAGGCCACAAGCTGCCCCTCAGGAGCGAAGCAGCCGGCGCCGGCGGCTGCAGCGCCAGCACGAGCGATGGCCCCTTGGCTCTAAGAGCGACAAGCCGACAACCTGAATCCGTCAAAACCCGTCTAAATTGTGGGTTTCAAACCACTCGACTTCGTTGCGGGCTGGACGGGTTGGTTTAAAAAAATCTGCTAAACCCGGACCATGAACAGGCCGAAATCTAGGTCTAGAATGAACAAGAAAAGAGGTGCAACCAGTGGAGCTACAAATTGTGGCTCCTCATGCTCCTGGCTCATGCGCGCTACGATATCGCTACAGTGTAGAAGTCGCGGCCATAGCTGCACCAAACGTATTAGTACATGGTTAGTGTAGGGCCTAATTTGTTCTTTCTCCTCTTATGCACCACATGGAGGCACTACGGAAGTCTGACGAGTAGGGGTGGGCATCGATTGGACTGAACCGGTCGGTACGGTTCCTTAGATTTTAAAAAAAAAATCAGTTGAAAAACGGCGGATCCTATGAAACCTAAAGATCGAAAAATTTTAGTTTGATTTGACCATGACCGCACCAGTGGAGCATTTCATGAAACAAGAGTAAATTCAATAGATTGATTTTCCCATACACAAAATTGAAACACATGCGCCAAAAATTATGCTTGAAATCTAAAGAAGAGTCGTAGCCATCCAGTCATGAAGAACCCCGCTATTGTGCCGTTGCCAAAGGAGTCGTCATCAGGAGCAAGAGGTTGCACGAGCCACGAGATGAACAACTGTTGACTCATGCCCTCAGGAGGAGGTGCCACCAGTGCGGCTATCTCGAGCCTTCGGGAGGAGTCGCAATTACACTCGCCCATGTTAAGAGCCGCCTTCATAGTGAGGCAGGAAGAGCGGAGGGCTATCTCTCACCTCTCCACCTCCAGCTCTGCCCTAGTCGTGTGGCTCACCGCTAATGGAGCTGCATACTGGTGTTGCCTTTGTTTGGGGGTGGGGGGTGTTGGCTGGTCGGTGAGCGGCCGGGGATCGTGGGGGTGTGTAGGGTGGGTGGGGGAAGCTCAGGCTGGGTCTTGGGCCATTTTTTTTATAGGTACACAAAGAATCTGTAGGTCTTTTGATAAAGTTTGGTTCTTTGGGTTAATTCAATTACTCGAGATTAATAATTGAAATAAATGTGATAAATTTTGTTACTTGAAATTTAAGATCAAATTTATGACCCAATTTTCCAATTTTAGTTACTTCGGTTTTGATCTAAGGTACTTCGATTCGATCTTTGATTTTCTGTTAATTATGGCCACCCTTGCCAGCGAGGGGTGGGAGGTGGGGGTAGCGGTCGGCGGCGGCTGGGGTGGTGGTCGATGCGGTGGAGCCTGAGGTTTCAGGTTGCCGGGGCTCCAATGGCCACCGGGCCCTAGAGGAGGAGACCGGCGGTGACGGTGCCGGGCGGTGGTGGCGGTTCGCCCACCGGTGGTGCTCACCTCTGCGATTGGACAGATTCCAATCACAGAGAACGATGAATAGATGTCCCAGGCTGCACTGACCCTTATGTTGTGAGTGTGTGTAGGATCTAGGATACCGGCTAGAGGGCGGTGAATAGGTGGTTTAAACTAAAAACACAAGAACTTGAAAAATTAATTCATAACACAAGAGAGCACCTATATCTAGCTAAGCCTATCACTAGTAGGGGTTTGCGACCTAGGGTGACAAGAATCAATTTGATTTCTAGGAATATAAAGCTCAAAGTAAATTGCAAGAAATAAATTGAGCAAAGTAGTAACCGGGCATGAGATAAGAATTTGTCATGTGATCTCGATGACTTGCCGGTCACCCCTAATCCACGTTGAGGTGGATTCAAAGAATCAACCACTCCTCTATTAAGACTCCACTTAATCTTGACCAGGCTTGAATCAATGAACCTCTCCAAACCTCGATTCCACTAGAGTTGCTCTTCACTACTCCGGCAAGGTGAGGACAAGGACCTCTCACAACCAAATTGGGACACCTCCACAATCTTCTAGAAGGGCTCCACAAAATCACCTTCTTCAAGCTGTCTAGGGAGCGGCAACTCCCAAGAATAACAAGTCGATGATGCTTGCTTGAAGAATCCCTAGTGCTACAAATCTCAAACTCTTGATGCAATGCACTATGATGCTCTCACACTCACAAGAATGTAATCTCTAAGCAAAGAGTGTGTGAGAGAGAGAGAGGTGGAGGAGGAGGAGGAGGAGGAGGCTTGCTCAGATATGTCAAGGAAGCTTTCGAATGGGCTAATAGAACCTACCCACAGCCGGGCATGAGGTATATATGGCCTCACTCTCGAATTCCAACCATTACACTCAAATCCTGTAAAAACAAAGATTTTGCGGATTGTCCACCTCATAGAAATTGGATTGTCTCCCATTAAAAAACAACAACCATGAGTGCAATCAATGCATGTTGGAGTCGACCGTTAGAGCCCAGGTGAACTTTCTGCACCCCAGGGGCAGACCGTCCGCAATTCAAAACTCCGAGCACACCGAGTTATAAACGTCTTGGACTAAAACTGTAAGTGGCCTGCGGACCGTCCACGCCCTAGGGGCAGACCATCTGCAGTACAACTTTTGATTCCCACCAGAAACAAACTAGTTCTGTCCAGGACTTTGAATTAGCCGGCGGACCGTCCGCTGTTATGACATTCATGCATCCAGAAAAACACAAGTTTCTGTCCCACATTTTTCAAGGAGTGGCGGACCATCCGCCCACTAGGGCCGAACTATCCGCCTCTAGCAGTCAGCTCACATTTTGAAACATAAGATTACCATTTTCAAATGAAGATAACCCTCATGCATGCAATGTAATTGTTTGAGCAAAATGACACTATAGAAACATTCATGCAAAGGCACAAGGATCCCTCTTGATAGTAACTATTTATCCTATTAATCCGGTCATTTTTCATTCCCTAATCACCTTATGAACGGCAAACAAGAAAAAGCCCTATCATTATATCTTTGCCTTGAGCATTTCCATTCATATCACCTCCAAGTCTTTTCATGACATCAACATATGTTCATTTTCCTATGGACCAATCTATACACATTTCTTCTCAAGAAATTGTTAGTCCATAAATA